>NC_057802.1:156470493-156474657 GCF_018294505.1 Triticum aestivum
AACTCGATCTGATTATAATCTGTCAATTGGTTTCTCTCTCAAACATTGTGTCTCTGTGCCTCGCTCACTAGCCCCCTCGATATGTAGACTTCTCGCACGCGCACATCTGTAGTGACGATGACGCTGAACCCAGTGTGCCTCGTTTTTACCGGCCTCATGTGATAGTTTTCACCCTGTTTTCTGTTAATTAACAAGGCAACCTTTTCTTTGTTACTACTAGTGAATCTGAAATCATTCGGGGCAGACATAAAATATATCACTTCAACCCAATTATCGCAGTAACTATTTTAAAAGAAACTAGCTAGATGCCCGTGTGTTGCACGGAACATCAAGATGCATTTGTATGAGTAGTTTATCTTGTGAGAGAAAAGGATGAACGAGGGAAGGCCGTATTTGCAAACGTGGAGAGGGGTGTGGGTATATTTTTGCAAAATTGCCATAGTTTTCTTCCTATCCGTTAGATATAAATCCGACGGCCTATATTGCAGGATGGCACGCACACCATCATCACCAACTCTGTCTTCTACTCCCTCCGTTCCTAAATATTTATCTTTTTAGAGATTTCAACAAGTGACTGCATATGGAGCAAAATGAGTGAATCTACACTCTAAAATATGTCTACATACACATCCATATGTGGTAGTCCATTTGAAATCTGAAAAAGACAAATATTTAGGAACAGATGGAGTATAAGAGTAGACATGGAGATATATCTCCAGCATGGTCTACAACAAAAATGTGCTGCACTGGTTACCGCCTGATGCTCGCAACGCGATGACATGAGTTCGAATTTTGTCTTTAACTTTAGATTTTTTATATTATATATTACTTATTTGATATATACTTCTTTCGCTACTGTACTGATAGTGGAACCCACAGAGTACTTAGGATACATGATTAAGGATGGACTTGTTTCTTTTTAACTTTCTATACGAAGCTGTAGCCACCCTGCAAGTCACGTGTACACTGTAGATGCAATTAACTTTTTATAGAGGGACAATCATACACGCAATTAACTCAAATGGATTGGATGTCACTCTATTATTTCCAGCATAAGAGCATCTCCAACGGCAGCCAGCAAATTTCCTCCCGCTTCCTTCCACGAAGGACGACATCAAACGCTAGCGGCATACATTTTCACAACTCTAACCAACCAGATGAAATTCGTGCAAACACGGACTGATTTCATATAAGCATGAAGGATTTCGTATAAAAAAGCCAGATCTTCATATAAACATGATGGATTTCATTACATTTACATGAACTAAGCGGTGCCAATCCGTCTCTCTTAGTATAATTAATACTCCCTCCGTCCGGAAATACTTGTCCTACAAATGGATGTATCTAGACTTATTTTAGTTATAGATACATACAATTTATCCATTCTTAGAACAAAAATTTCCCACCAGCTGGAGAGGGAGTACATAATCTAAATGGTCGCCCGCAGATTCCTTTGTCTTCCTCATGTCCGGCGGACACTTTGCGGGGTCGACGAAGGTCCTCGAAAGAGACGAAGAAGCAAAGAAAACACCTGAATGCGCAGTCATCGCCTCGACGGTGGCCTTCATGGGACCCAAGTGGCGGCGGCCTCCCGTGTTCTACTTCTCCTTGATGATGGCGGCGGACACGGAGAAGCTGGCCACCGACTCGCGCTCTCCACGCACCCGGCTTCTTTCTCTGCCTTCATGGCGCTGCCGCAGGCACGGGAGGCGCGACACCGCACACACTGGTGGCGCGGTATGACGCGGCAGCGACGACGCCCGTACCGGTGTGCTCGCCGTCGTGCCGGCGCGGAGCAACTCGCCACTCCTCATCGAGCTGAACTTGAGCGGCGAGTTGTTGAACCACGCGCCTGCTTGGCGCGGCAACTGGCTCCGTCGGGCCAAGCGAGGTTGGTGAAGCACCGAGCAGCCTCGCCCGTATCCGGAGGGCTCGGCGGGCCACCCAGCCGGGTAATATGCCGGAGAACGGCTCCTCGGAAGCCATCGGAAGAGTGGAGAAAATGGTGAAGGAGGAGATGGGGGAGCGGCGGAGGGGTGCGATTCTTGCCCGCTGTCTGTCTGGCCTCGTGTAAATAGAGGGCGGACGGTAGGAGCTTGGCCGGCGTCTAGCCTTGTTTAAACTGAGGGCGAACGGGAGGAGCTCGGCCGATGTTGCGTTTAATTTCTGCCTGCTCATGAACGGACGTGTGGCCGGAGTAGGTTTCTCGGTTTGCATGCTAGTTTAACAGAGGGGTTTGATGGAGGCGAGGAGGCGTGTTCAGCCGGGCGTGCAGCGGGCGGCGCAATACTATTCTATTTGACAGCATGTGGCACAATTCCCGATACGGCTTTAATGCAGACGAGGGAGGGAGTAGCGGTTCCCGAAATGTTGAACGGCCAATGCATCCTCCTTCAATTAATGCATGAGGGAAGTAATGGGAGGAGGACCGGGAAAAGAGGCTGCACGATGTGAATGCAACGTAGTTTTCCCTCATATAAAGGCGCCCCTCCATTCCAATGCATCTACCACATCGTACGCACCTAAGCATTTGCCTAAGCACCTACACTAAGCGCAAAAGAGCTCACTCCAGACCCATGGCGGCGATGCGCGCGAGCGGCCAGCGGCTGTGCCAGATGGTCCACGACGTCGGCCTGCAGCATGGCACTGAGGATCGTCTCCAGACGGTGTTGGAGACCGGTTGGTGGATGGCCGCCGTCGACGCCAACTACGACTCTCAGTTGGACCAGATGATCGTTGCCACCAACAACAAGTTCACCGTCCTCAAGAAGCTCGCGGACCACATCGCCGTACTCCTCCAGCCCACGCGCCCGGGCTCCTCATTGCCTGCCACCCTAATCGGCCTCCATGGCCGGAACCTCTTTCAAGCACTGGTGGCCCTGCGACTGCCCGCCGACGCCACGAAGAATGTCCACCTGGAGGTCGCGCTCGTCGCGAAGCGCCTCGCCCTGCAAGAATCCGTCGACCTACACATCCACGTGTACGAGCAGCTCGTGTACATAGGTATCTACAAGGCCAGTGAGGACGCTACGACGTGGGCCTTCCTCAACCGGCTGGAAGCCTTGGATCCCTTGCTGAGAAGCACCTCCACCTCGCCACAAAAGCCGCCGCTCCTTAGCCGCCGGTCGGTGGCCCGGCGCACTAAGTTGAGCAGGAGGAGGTCGTACGTTGATGGATGCATCTTTCTTCTTGCCTTCTGTAACCACCACTGCGATCACATCATCATCGTGGCCTTAATTCTTATTGTGCTATTGCATTCTCGTTCCGGTCAATACCGACATGTGTGATCCCTTTGCTTAATTATATGCATCTTTGTAACTAGTACTCCATCCGTCAATTTATAAGTTGTGCCTACCTTTTCCATCAACTTCGTGCAACGCGCGGGCATCTTGCTAGAAACACTAGAACATGTCGGACCGCGTGTGACCAAACCGACGATTTGCCAACCTAGCTACTACGTACCCTGCTTATCTGGCGGAAATAGCCCCGCCCTAGCGTTTCCAATCGTTATTTCTATCTATCGATCGTGCTAAGGAGCAGAACCAAAATGTTACAATTTATACATGTTTCTCTACTCCTGCTCCTATAAAAGACTTAGTTGGTGATGGTGGTGTGTCTGCCATCCGTTGTTTCTGACCATTAGATCTGCATCTAATGGCTGTGAGGTAAGTTGTGGCATTTTTGCAACAACACTACAAAAAAAAGACACATCCGTGACATTTTGGGCCGAACGAAAAAAAAATTCTGTCATACATATGACACTTCTATGACGATAATTGTGACAAAACCCGGTATCATCATAGATGTGGTGGGCTCCTACTTCTATGACAAAAAATCATGACAGAAAATGGGATTTTCGTCCTGGGCGGGCCGGAGACGCAGTTGCATGACATTCTTTGGGCCGTCCATGACGGGAAAAATCGTGGTAGAAGCGAGGGGGAGGAAAATTTTGGGGAGTTCCTGGTTACGGTGGGAGGTCGGGGGCCGAGCGATGCGCGTTTCTCTCGTACACGTACGCGCGTGTGTGTGAGGCGTTGGCTCTAATTGAACCCGAGCGAGGCGTTGGGCTCTAACTGAACCCGAGCGATTGCACTGCAGGCTACGCGTTACTGAACCCGAGCGATCGAGCGATTCCTTCGCTACTGCTGCTAATTGAAGCCGATC
>NC_057802.1:156474766-156475094 GCF_018294505.1 Triticum aestivum
CCTGTTTTGCGGTACGCCACACCCCTCCCGATGAACAGGACCCCCGTTTCGACCGTAGGAGGTCCGTTTCGTCCGTTTTGCGGTACGCCACACCCCTCCCAATCAACAGGACCCCCATTTCGACTGTAGGAGGTCCATTTCGTCCGTTTTGCGGTACGCCACACCCCTCCCGATCAACAGGACCCCCGTTTCGACCGTAGGAGGTCCGTTTCCTCCGTTTTGCGGTATGCCAGACCCCTCCCGATCAACAGGACCCCGTTCTGAACGTAGGAGGTCCATTTCCTCCGTTGTGCGGTACGCTAGGCCTCGTTTCCATCGCCTGTTCCGT
>NC_057802.1:156475605-156632376 GCF_018294505.1 Triticum aestivum
CCGTAGGAGGTCCGTTTCCTCCGTTTTGCGGTACGCCACACCCCTCCCGATCAACAGGACCCCCGTTTCGACCGTAGGAGGTCCGTTTCCTCCGTTTTGCGGTACGCCACACCCCTCCTGATCAACAGGACCCCGTTCCGAACGTAGGAGGTCCGTTTCCTCCGTTTTGCGGTACGCCAGGCCTCGTTTCCATCGCCTGTTCCGTCCAAGCCCTCCCGATGAACACGACCACGCATTCCGTTCCGACCCAGCCGGTTGGCTCCCACGCGTTCTGTTGCCTCCCAATGAACACAACGCATTCCATTGCCTCCCCATGAACACGACGCATTCTGTTGCCTCCCCATGAACACGACGCATTCCGTTGCCTCCCCATGAACACGACGACGACGATGTTTCTCAGTTCCGACCCAGCCATGTACACGAGCCCTGGCCGTACATATGCGCGAGTAGGCGTTCGAGACCCCGCCCGTATGTACACATACGTGGCCGTATTTTCTTTCTTGCACCCTGGCCGCTGTACGTACGTGTACATGCTACGTGCACGCCTCTACTACGACGCGTACGCGCCTCTACTACGACACGTGTGCGCCTCTACATCCACCAGTATATATGTACGTACACGTCCGCGACCAGAATGACAACGCTATGTACGCTTCGACCAGGTGGGTCCCGACTGTCAGGCACTTCCTTGCGTGCGAAGATGTAGCTGGTGGGTCCCAGCAGTCAGGGGGGCGAATCGTTTTTGTTTTGCCCGGACGCACTTCCTTGCGTGCGAAGATGTAGCTGGTGGGTCCCAGCAGTCAGCGGGAAATGTTTTTTTCGCGAAATACGGTGGCCCATCCGGTGGGTCCCCGCTGTCATGTGAGGGAATCATTATTTTGCGCGTAATAAGGAGGCACTTCCTTGTTGCGGCCGTGGACCCAGCTGTCAGCCTCTCCATGTACAGTCCACGTCCGATGGAAGTCGTTCCTTGACCACGTTGACCACGCCGCGCCGAGAGCACCACGGCGGTGGACGACGGCGAGGACTAGGAAGGGGACGACTCGGAGCCGGGGAAGACGCAGCAGTGGATGCCCACGCGAAGAGGAGTACGAGGGTTCACTGGTTCGACTGCGGTGTGAGGCTGCTGTCGCCGCAGAATAACAGGGGGTGTGGGTGAGTAGAGGGATGGCCTGGCCAGCTGTGGGAGTAGTAGGGGGCGGTGAGGCCTCCGCGGCATCACAGCCGGCCATGGGAGGCAGGAGCACGCGGCACGACCGGCGCTGGTTTGGGCGGCTGGAGCAAGAAGACCAGAGGTTGAAGAAGCACTACGGCCGTTGGATGAACATCGTACGGTAACAGGAGCTAGAATCGTTCATATTGACTAAGTTGATAAAGCCCTCTGTCCCCGTCAACTTGGTAGGCCCACAAGTCAGCCTCCCAGTATGCTGGGTTCCAGCTGGCAGGGGGAGTATTCATTTTTTTGTGCGTAATAAGGAGGCACTTCCTTGCGTGCGAAGATAGCTGGTGGGTTCGACATGTCAGCGGGGGGCACGTTATTTTTGCGAAATACAGAGGCCCTTCCGGTGGGTCCCAGATGTCAGGTGGAGGGATCATTATTTTGCGTGTAATAAGGAGGCATTCCCTTGTGTGCGACCGTGGACCCAGCTGTCAGCCTCTCCACGCACAGTCTACTTCCGATGGTGTCGTTCGTTGACCACGTTGACCACGCCGCGCCGAGCGCATCCAAGGTGGTGGACGACGGCGAGGCCCCGGACAGCAACGAGCCGGAGATGGGAAGACGCGGGAGTAGAGACGCGGACGGAGAGGTGTACGAGGGTTAACTGGTTCTAGTGCGGTGTGGTTTGGCAGTCGGTGGAGAAGAACAGGAGGTGTGGAGGGGTGGAGGGATGGCCTGGCCAACGGTGGAGTAGCGCTTCATAGCGAAGCGTGCTACGCAGAGCTGCTAGCAGCAGGAGGCGGGAGGTGGTCCCGGTGGCGCTGGAGGAAGAAGACGAGAGATTGAAGATGGATGCCGGTCATTGGATGTAAATCCAACGGCTAACATGTCAGAATCATTTGTTGACTAAATTGACAACGACTTGCGTTGGCTTCGACCTATTGGCCCACATTTCAGCCTCCAAAAATGTGGCACGTATTCAACCCATTTTTTCAGAATTTATAGTCTTTTTTTGCGCGGTAGAATTTACAGTCAATTTGATCTTTTTTTTGAATTACACCCATTAGCTGGGCTAGGTGAACAAATAATGTAGCGTCCATGCGGCCCATTTATTTTATTTCCTAAAAAATTACAGGCCATTTGCACTTTCTCGAAATACACAATTTTGCTGGGCTGATTCTAATTATAATGTTGGGTTGGGCCAGCAATGTTATCAAAAAATAAAAAGGGGCTGAGCATTTTGTTATAAATATATTTAAATAATAAGTGATATTATTACATTCGTCCTTAAATCTTACCAAGCTTTTGTACACAATCACTAGGATTTTCGTGCCAAAACAATGCAGGATTTTACTTGTTAAGAAATTATTTTTATAAGTTAATAAGATGTGGGATATTGTTTTCTTACATATGTAAGTATCTGTTAAATATATGATGACAATAAAAATAATATATAATAACATATAAAATAATTTAAATATATATAATATAGTTAGAAGGGAAAGATAAGTTGGACCTGGCGTTCCTATTCTTATATAGAAAAATAGAACAGACCTCTGCGTTTTCTTCAAAAAAATACATAAATTGGGCTGCCAAAAATAAAACCTCGGATGGGAGGTCCATAGGCCGGTCGGTACATGACGGCCCTAAGAAAATACAAACAGGCCTATGGACCTCCCATCCGAGGTCGTGGGCTGCGCATGTTAGAAATGAAAGCCTAGACGGGGCAGCCCAAAACCACGTCCAACACTTGCCAAAACTTCGTCCCTCGTTTTCTCTGTGTTTCGCACACTCGACATTGTGTGGCCATTTTGACTGTGCATCATATGAAGATGTGCTATGCATGAATGTTGATTAGCATGATGTTAACTGGCTAGTAGTTCCATTTTCGACCATGAATAAAACTTCCAACATGATGTTAACCCTGTTTGAAAAGGCCGTGTTAATATAAATGCTCTGCCTCTGAAAGTTGCAGTTTCTTATCTGAAACTGAACTTGCAGTTTCTTATCTGAAACTGAAACTTGGAGTTTCTTCTCTGAGAATCACATTGTCTGCACTTTTATACTCCTATGAAACTTCATTTTTTTAAGTGCTAAAAATAGATCTCTAGAATTCATAAAATACTTCATATGCTCAATACTGCAAATCTGAAATTCAAAAGACATTCATATCTGAAAGTACTCTCAAAATACACAACACAAAACACAATTCACAACCTGCAAATACTGACAACCCTAAGCTCCTCCTGACAATTCACAACCTGCAAATACTGACAACCCTAAGCTCCTCCTGACAATTCACAACCTGCCCGACTATTGGGCTGGGGGGCAGCCCCCTCCTATTCCTCTGCGGCAGACAGCCGCCCCGTGAGACGATGTGAACGGCGAGGGAGACGATGGCGGGGAAGCGTCGTCGGGCCAACTGCTTTTCTCCTCTCGCAGTTGGGTTCGGTCGACGAAGACTCCACCGGCTCGCTCTGGCAGGACACCCTCACAAACGGCACCCTGTAGATGCTCGATCCTTGAATCTCTGGGGAATGCTCCATCTGGGATCGATACTCCCACCACCGCTCCCTCACGATCGGATTCGGTGAATCTGTTTGCTCCATGGACCAGAGGAGCAGCTCTATGTACTCCGGCGCGACTCCCTCCGGGAGTATCGCCGCCTTTTCGCTCTGTTGCAGATATTTGGCCATGGATGTCACCGTCGCCGCTAGTTGGTCCTTGTTGTCAAACCAAGATTGTATCTCCAACATCCTAGCTAGCTTCACAGGGTCGTCGTCTGCGATCCTCACATATCGGTTGTACTCCTCCATCAATCTACTTCTCCACAGCACCTTCACTCGCCGGCGGTGGTTTTTGAATGGAAGAGGAGAGGAGCAGCGCTGGTTTTGGATTAGAACGGGAGAGGAGCGACGCTGGTTTTGTACAGGAACAGTAGAGGAGGGGCGGTGGTTTTGAAATGGAAGAGGAGAGGAGCGGCGCTGCATTTAGATTGGAATAGGAGAGGAGCGGCGGTGGTTTAAGAGGAGAAGAGTGGAAGAGCGGCGCTGGTCTTGGAAGTATTTTTCTGTTGTTTTGCGTATTTTGGGTCAAAGTTTGACCACGTACTGTATTTGACAAGCAAAATGTGAATGCATGTCACCAAAAATTGTATCGTTTGGTTCGTATCTGAATGTACTTTCAAATTATATTATTTTTGCAACGTATAACATATATTTTATGTGCGAAAATCATGGTCAATTATGACCCAGAATAAAAGGGAGACTAGTTAATGTGGGGTCGCTTTCTTAATTGAAGGGTAAATTGATTTTGATTTTGATCCAGTCACAGCGCGCCGGCCCTCTCGTCCAATCCTAAATCGCTATCGCACGCTCCTCTCCCTCTTCTCCATTGCAAAACCACCTCCTCTCCTCTCCATCATCTCCATTCCAAAACCACCGTCTCACCTCTCCCTCTTCTGATCTTCTCCATTGCAAAACCACCTCCTCTCCTCTCCATCATCTCCATTCCAAAACCACCGTCTCGCCTCTCCCTCTTCTGATCTTCTCCATTGCAAAACCACCTCCTCTCCTCTCCATCATCTCCATTCCAAAACCACCGTCTCGCCTGTCCCTCTTCTCTATTGCAAGACCATCGTCTCTCCTCCCATCTTCCAAAGCTAGCACCGGACCACTCAGAAGGACATCTATGGAGAGGATGTAGCAGCGAATCAGGCAGATCGCCGGCGGCGACCAGGCAAAGTTAGCCAGGTTGAAGGAGATCCTTAGTTGGTTTGACAATGAGTGGGAGATTTCGAGGACGGTGCGGGCCATGTGGCAATGTATGCGAAAGAGCGAGACGGCGACGATGAGGGCGGCGATGTACATGTACTCCTCGGCGGCGGTCACGCCTCAGTCCTCCGAGTTCATCGTGTATCTCCTCTAGGCGATGGAGCAGACAGATTCTCCCGAGGCGACAGTCAGGCGGAGGTGGTGGGCGTACAGGTCGAAGGTCGAGCACCCAGAGGAAAACGAATCGATCGAGTATGGTGTGCCGTTCATGAGGGTGCAGAGCCAGCCGGAGCCACAGGAGTATTCGTTCTCCCACCGCAAGAGGAGGCCGGATGGCGCGACGTCGCTTCCCCGCCGTTCTCCACGGTTCCCTCGACGCTCGCCTCGTTTCAACGGCGGCGGTAAGGTTTAAGGTAAGCTTCGCACTAACCTAATCTTCCACCTGCTCATGCTTACAATCAGTGTGACAGCTAATGAAAATCATGCTTACAATCAGTCTCCGAGTACTACGCCAATCACCCTAAAATAGCTCTGGACCTTTGGGTCAAAGTTGTGACACAGTGTACAAATAAAGAAAAATAGATTGGTGCTTCTTTCAGAAAAGAGTACTCCCTAGAAAACTGCCAATATAAGCTACTAGTATTTGGTTAGATGATTTGCTACCGAGAAAGATCCGTCCACAGAGAGCGCCACACATCCCACTGGTGGTGGTGGATGCCAATGCGTGCATGCAGCATGGTTGGTGTCGGTAATTTTTACTTGGCACACCTCGCACTCTGCATATATGCCGGTTCCATACGTACATTTGTGCAGTTCCACCAAAATGCAGCTGAATAACCCTGTTTGCACAGATAATGAAAAAGCGTGATTACATTATAGTGGCACTACTTGATGAAACACACAAAATAAATAGAAGAAAATATTGTGATAGTATCATAGTATGCCATGCTGCGAGGGCGAGATGGACCCTACGACGCCTCATACGGTACGCCTCATACTGGACATCATCCCAAGTCTCCCAGATACACCTTCTGTCAGTGATGAACATCAGTGTACAGCGGTAGTACAAGGAGGCACCTTGAGACATTCAAATCTCTATTTTTGTACATATCAACTAAAATTAAGCACCCCAGTTTGCAGAAACGCTTAAACATTAACAATGGACTAGTTGATGAAACATACATTAACAAAGAGAAGCACTTTCTTTATCTACATTGGAAATGAAATGATAGAGATGACACTCGCTCTATTTTAACTGTATTATTACTTCATTTTATCAGTGACACTAGGGTCGAGCATGTGGCAAACGAGGTGTACCATGTGTCGCAAGGATGGAGGCCGGGGGTGCTTAGACTGGGATGCTGAAGCTGGCTCTTTCAGTCACCAACATGGATGATTCAATTCATGGGACCTTTTGGTGTAGTTCACCTAAAATGAAGCAATGTCCAGTGAGCTAGCAGCTTCTTCTTCTTCTTTTTTTAAGAAAAGGGCTCCAGCCCCGGTTCCATTTCCATCAGAAAACGAAACCCACAGAGCTTCTTCTTCATTAGTTGCAATAAAATTGAGCAACATCAAGGTTGGTTGTGAAGCTCCTCGAATGCTCAACTATAATTTGGATATCATTTGTGCAATTCAACTAAGATCGAGCGTGAAATGTATATCTCTGTTTGCACAAAAAGGTGGAAAGGAGGGTGACTAACAAGTGATGAAACATGCATCAAATGAAAAGAAGCATGTTCCTTATCTGAATGGCAATCCTACAAGGACAGTAGCAATTTCTAAAGCACTGGCATTGCTAGATATTAGTGTGGGCATTAGGATTAACTATGACAACCGTTAAATACGACATTACTTTGGGCATAAGAGAGTAGGCGGACCAGGACAGTTGCATTTCTAACGAAAAGAACCAACTTATCTTAATGGGAAATTTTAGCAGGACATGTAAAGAAGTGCCATTGATTCATATTACTGGAGGCATTACATTGAAAACAACATTGGTTTAACGTGTCCTTACTTCTAACAGTGTGACTGCTACATTTTACCAGTGGCATTACATAAGAGTGGCTCGGGGCAACAAACATCAGAACAGGATATCTGGGTTGGTCCCATTTTTGTTCGGTATAGCCACCTTATACTGTGTGAGGCTAGCAAATCTAGTGCTGGACTTACTCTGTTGACTTGTCCCCCAGTCCCCACTTTCTTTCCTTTTTCAACCAATAGATCGGGTTTATATTGAGTTTGTACTGCGTTTCCCTTTAGACCTAGAGACCAGTTGGATAGCCAGTCTCTGCTACTTTTTACCCCCATTATTTCCTCTTTCGACCAAGTCCTAGATTCAGGTAACAAATCCTCCCCCACCCCCACCCCCTTTCTTCCTTGTTTGAACCAAGTAGTACTAGATTAGAGTGCATGAACTAGTTTTACCTCTTAAACGTAAAAAAATAGGTGGTTTTCAAACAGCCGATCGATCCTATCTACGAGGGGGCCTGAGAAATAGTAAAAGATACAAATGCAGCGATGTCAGGAGCTCGGGAAGTAGAGCAAGGCCGGTTTCAAAGGAAGTTATACCTGATGGTCGCCGGGATGTCGCTAGGTGGGCGGCGGGAGGCCGGATCTGCCCACACTACGGCAGCGAGGAAGAAGGGGTCGGAGGCCCTCCCTCGCCAGCGGTGCTTGAGAGAGAACGGCAAGGCAGGCTGATCGAGACGCGCCCAGCAGTGGGTAAGAGCCGTCGCCGAGGACGACCGCGTGAATGTTGCACCTTCTCACCTTCCCCGGCGGAGAGGATCCGGCTGGATCTGTGACCAGCGGTGAGCAGAGAGAGAGGGAGTGTGGCCACCGCTGTCGTGTTTAGATCTGGAGAGGCCGAGACAGTGTGAAGAGAGCAACACTAGCAAGCAAGCGCGGAGGCTCCTGCCTATATAGTGGAGTAGTACTAGTTTTCTTTTGTCTACCGGAGCCGGCTTGACCTCGTCAATGAATGTCGAGAAGTCTTCATGCATGTGGCCCGGAGGCGTAGTTTTCGTCATTTTGATCTGAAGCGCCGGATTATAACATATAACACGAAAAAATGCCACATGACAAGAAATCCTAACCTCACTGCCCAAAGGAGACAACATGAATCCCGACGGACAAACTAGACGAGGAACAAAGCTCAAATTAAAGATAAACTCGTAGAAAAGGGGTCCGTCGATAGATGTCCTAATTAAGATAGCCCGCTTGACCTAGATGGCAGCCGAGTAGTCACTGTTCGTGCATGTGCCCCCAATGACTAGCCCAACTCAGTTGTCGCTGTTTAACCCTCGCAGTGATCTGAAGCACATGACACCTAATTTTGCGAGATGACAAGAAACCTTTTTTAGATTTCTCACCACAACTACAGCCATGTACAACACAGCCTGCACGATATGTAGACGATAGCCAATCCAGGCGTGTCTGCTGGAGTCTGGTCACATGCATGGACGAACTAATCTTCCGTGTCTTGCAGGGATCGTCCAGGCACCAACGTAGTACAACACTTCTCTAGTACTATCGCTCGTATCCCTCTTCTATTAAGTCACCCGACTTGCGGGGCCGGGGAGTGTGCCTATGGTCGGTTCTCAATTGCCGTCCCACATGTGTGTGCAAATGCAATATGACACGCGTTCTATTCAGAGAGCAGCATGCCAGACCGACCGACCGTCTGGGGTGCGACGCGAACACGACGGGCGTGCTGTATACTCCGTACATGTGTACCGCCGTTTTCTAGACGCTTTGCTCCATGGTGCGGGCGCAATCCATGGATACAAAATTAGTATACTATATACTATTTAAAAGTCGAGAGCGGGGCTTTTCCTGCGCGGTAGGCGGCGGGGCAGTTCCGCCTAGTCGGTTCGGCAGAGACGCGAGAAGACGAGGGAGTAGGCTGCTGCAAACGTAGGTTTGTGTGATTTGACAGCGAGTTACAGCTGGACAGGTGGGGCCCCGTGATTTGACTTGCCATTATCATTTTAACTGCGACGCTACGACCGGCGTGAGTCTCCCGATTCCTGACCACCTCCATACAGGTGTCTCTCCCAATGCTCCACCATGTAGTAGAGGCTGGATCTTGCATGAGAGCCCTTCTCCACTTTTTCCTTGCCTCTCTTTCCTCCACATATGCAAAAATGCCATGTAAAGCGCACTATTGTACGTACTTTTACTTGCTCCTACAGGTGCTTAAGCTTGCCACATAGACATAAAGTCTGATGTGGCAAGTTAATCAAGAAGAGAGAGACTAGTTTGGTGACCCAAGGAAGAAACGGTGCTAAGCGCGTGTACCTAGGTGAAAAGACAATTTTGAGTCTATAGCTAATTAAATGAAGCAAACTTAGCAACACCATTTCATTGGAAGAGGTCACTCCTTGGCAAATGCAATAAATACTAGTACTCCCTGTGTCCCATAATATAAGAACGTTTTTGGCACTACACTAGTATCAAAAACATTCTTATATTATGGGACGAAGGGAGTACGAAGAAAGAGATAAAGATGAGTAAAAAAATACACTTATAGCCAACCTTGTTGTAGTATGAGTGACTAAGTGATGACTATGTATGACATGCCAACATCAGATAGCCTAACGCACCATGTTAAATCTCCAAGGGCGCGACCGCGCGAGCGACGCGACGGTCGTGGTAGGCGCGACCATAATACGGGCTGCTGGCAGCCCTTGGATCTGAGCTCAAACGGTCGCATGCTAAGTTGCTGAAAATTTGTAGAATAACCCTCCAGGATAGGATATTCACCCATAGGTCTAGAATCACGCCATCCAACCGTTCGATCTCAGATCCAAGGGCTCTCGGAAGCACGTATCATGGGAGAATGGAAAGCCACTACCCTGCCGTTCGCACGCTGGCAGTTTGCTCCTACTCGTCCCCGCACATCCTTCAATACTACGGCGGTTCGCTCCTAGTCGTCCCGTCCATTCACATTACGGCAGTTCCACTAATCCTAACCCTCCTCCAAAATCCATGGCGTGCCAAATCTCCACAATCGGCGGTGAGTACAAGGTTAGAACCATCACCAGCGATGAGTTCGACGTCATCTACACCTGTTCTTCCGCGGCGGTGAAAGGATGCCTTTCTCGCTTCAGAGGCATGTTCGAAGACTCAGATGATGAGTGGGTCACTGGGCTAGATGTTGAGTACAGCACAGTCCTGGGATGAGAGAAGGATCTAAAGGACGAACAGAGGAAGAAGCCCGCCGTGATCCAGGTTTGCGTGCATGACTTATGCTTGGTCTACCACATATGCCATGCCGACGTTGAGTGCCAGGATTTTAAGGACTTCCTTGAGAGCAACCTAGTCAAATTCGTTACTGTAGACTTTCGTAACGACAAAGAAGTCCTGCGTCGGATAGGCCTCGTTGTAGGCAACACCTTCGACCTCCAGAAGAATCGGCTGGTGTCCTCTCGTCTGCCTTCAATGCTGACCCTGGCAGGAGCCATGGTTCATCCTTCGTATGGTAAACTGGAAAAACCTCCATACACGTTTCATCGTCATGCATGGCAGCGGAATGTACTAGATATAGACCACATCCACTACGCTGCAATGGATGGCTACCTTTGCTTCAATATCTACAAGGGTTGGATGAAGAGCAACAGCCAAGTGTGCGGTTCAAGCAAAGAAGTATCGGCCAAGAGGAAGAGGGACAAGGACGAAGTCGAGGACGTGGACGAGGACTCCGAGTAAGGTGGCAGTGTCGTTGCTCATGGTGGTTCTAATGCAGTGTCTACCGGAATAGTTGCAAAGTTTAATTTCAGGTGTGCTTAATTTAATTTGAGGGGTGTGTTGTGCTCAGCCCCCAGCAGAACTATGTTATGTTTCTTCTCGTTACTTTAACTCTTCAGTACGTACATACTAGTATTTCTTACATTTCCTCTTTTAGTTGGTATAGTACTACCACTCATTTCTTCACATTATATACATACAATATATATGGCCAACATCATATAGCCAGCAGTTTAGTTGTCAAAGAATTTCAGGGTGCTTAGTTTTGTCAAAGAATTCCAGGATGCTTAGAGGGTGCTTGGATCCAAGGGACTTATTTTAGTCTGACTAAAAATAGTCTCTTTAAGAGGCTAAAGTTCCAAGCACCCCTGACTAAAGAGGGGCTAAAACTAGTCTTGAGACTAAAATTTTTTAGTCAGGGGTACCCCTACTAAAATGTGGATTAGTCCTCTCTCTACTCATTTAACTCCTCTCCTTTAACACAGGCGAGTTCTGGATTGGAGGGTTTGGAGGATAATAAATGCTCATTAACTTGATTTTAGCCTTTTTAGTATTTGGATCCAAGCATGGGTGAGGCAAGCATGTTTTAGTCCCACTACTTTTAGTCATGGGACTAAAACGTATCCAAGCACCCTCTTAGTTTTATTTGAGGGGTGGGTTGTGCTGGACACCATTATTGTGACTAGCCTTTTTAATAGTACTATATGCATAATTTGGCGACGAGCGCTCTCTATATGTACCACCTTTTATTTAATTTCAAGTTTTGCTCCATGGCGCAATCCATCGATACTATTGCTGTACAAAAGTATACATTTTTTAAAAGGCTAGAGGGCGGGGCAGTCTAGCTTGGTCGGTTTCACGAGAGGCGAGGGCCTTTGTGATTTGACGGCTCATTACTGCTGGAAGGCAGGGCCTTGTGATTTGACTGCTCGTATAAATGCGCTGACGACCTGATCGAGGAGGAGCAAAGAACTGTGCGGTATACTCAAGTTTTCCACTGGAGTAGTACTGCGACGGAGGAGCACGAAACACGGCAGCCCAGTGCCATATGGCGATAAAAAATGATCTAATTTGCTAGTCATCTCATTGTTAGCATTGTTCTATTCATTCCCTCAAAAAAACCATTGTTCTATTGATGCCTCGCAGAGAACGTGACACGTGCAGCGAAACACACGAAGCAAAAGATGAAACACAGGAGCAAAAGAAGAAGGAAGATTATCACCCCAAATGATCTAATTCGCCGCGGAGTCGTAACTGCTTCTTCATCGCCTCCACGACCTCCATCTCCTTGCGCGTCTCCTCTGCCATCTTCTTCATTCTGTCCATGACGCGGGATTTCTCGACGAGCCTTCATCATCTGTTCCACGGCCGCATTACGTACCTTGACAGCAGCTGGGTGCTCGATGCGGAGCTTCGCCAACTCCTCCTTCTGTTCCCTTACGGGGGCCTGCAGCATCTTCATCGAGGAACTACTATTCTCATGCAGCTTCTTCCAGCCGGCGTTCTTCTCCTTCAACAGGTCAATCTTGTGGCAGAGCTTCGCCTTGTCCTCCTGAAGTCGCAAGATTTCGCCGGTCGCCTTCTTCTCCGAGGCAATGCTCTTCTTCAGCAGCATCACCAAGCCGGCGGTCAACTCCCCCTGCTGATTGAGCTCAGCGGGCATGTCGTCGAGGCTCTCCTTCAGCAACTCCATCAAGCCTTGGATGAACTCCCTTCTGCTTATTGAGCTGATCGGGCCTGCCGTCGAGGGATAACGACTCCAGCTCCGCCGGCTCGGCATGTTCGCTTCCGCGGCTAGGGCGCTCCTGGGAGCCATCGCCTGCCCGTGAGAGATCTTTCGAGGTCTCTGCATGGCGGTGAGCCCTCTCTTTTTTTCCACAGCCTTGGTTGCCGCTCCCTTGTTACGAGTAGTTCTCGACCTAGAGCTCTCCTCACCGGCCATGGCAACGACGGACGAAGAAGAAGCACTTATGAGGAGGAAAGGTAGAGTAATTTTCGGTTAGGTAGTTCCCCTTTTTATAACCTAAGTACTAGCACTAGTACTAATACCTGCATAGTGGGAACACGTTCAGGTTTGGTACATACTAGTAGGTGTGAGCAGGCTTTCGAATGTGATGGGATGAAGGTAAAGATTAATTGATGGTTTTGGTTTCGAGGCCCGAAACGGCTCCCGATGAGTTTAGCGGAACATAAATTTCAAGTACTACACTGCTCAAATGCGTAAATATTATGTTACTGTAAAAAATTGGCACAAAGTACGAAGGAGACCAATGGAAGTACTACTAGCAACCCATGATTTAACTACTCGCATGCGCGCAGTGGAGTAATAATGTCTTTCTTCTGCCCTCACGTCCACTCAATTTGCATGCGCTGTATTAATTGACCATCAATGAAGTGAACGACTTTACACGCGTCAAATTATCACATGGGGTGGATCTTGGTCCAAAATTGCGTCCGCCCGTGTACCCGCGTGTGCGTGTGAGGGAATGAGTGCGTGCGTGGCGTGCGTGCACATCTTCGCTTCGTGCATGTACCGCCAGTATGGCTCAGGGAGGACGAGTACATTCTTCTGGAACCAGCAACACGTCACTGAAGGAAATATGCCCTAGAGGCAATAATAAAGTTATTATTTATTTCCTTATATCATGATAAATGTTTATTATTCATGCTAGAATTGTATTAACCGGAAACATAATACATGTGTGAATACATAGACAAACAGAGTGTCACTAGTATGCCTCTACTTGACTAGCTCGTTGATCAAAGATGGTTATGTTTCCTAGCCATAGACATCAGTTGTTATTTGATTAACGGGATCACATCATTAGGAGAATGATGTGATTGACTTGACCCATTCCATTAGCTTAGCACTCGATCGTTTAGTATGTTGCTATTGCTTTCTTCATGACTTATACATGTTCCTGTGACTATGAGATTATGCAACTCCCGTTTACCGGAGGAACACTTTGTGTGCTACCAAACGTCACAACGTAACTGGGTGATTATAAAGGTGCTCTATAGGTGTCTCCAAAGGTACTTGTTAGGTATGCGTATTTCGAGATTAGGATTTGTCACTCCGATTGTCGGAGAGGTATCTCTGGGCCCGCTCAGTAATACACATCACTATAAGCCTTGCAAGCATTGTGACTAATGAGTTAGTTGCGGGATGATGTATTACGAAACGAATAAAGAGACTTGCCGGTAACGAGATTGAACTAGGTATCGAGATACCGATGATCGAATCTAGGGCAAGTAACATACCGATGACAAAGGGAACAACGTATGTTGTTATGCGGTCTAACCGATAAAGATCTTCGTAGAATATGTGGGAACCAATATGAGCATCCAGGTCCCGCTATTGGTTATTGACCGGAGAGGTGTCTCGGTCATGTCTACATAGTTCTCGAACCCATAGGGTCCGCACGCTTAACGTTATGATGACAGTTATATTATGAGTTTATATGTTTTGATGTACCGAAGGTTGTTCGGAGTCCCGGATGTGATCACAGACATGACGAGGAGTCTTGAAATGGTCGAGTGATAAAGATTGATATATTGGAAGCCTATGTTTGGACATTGGAAGTGTTTCGGGTGAAATCGGGATTTTTCCGGAGTACCGGGAGGTTACCGGAAACCCCCCCCCCCCCCGGTAACTTAATGGGCCTTAGTGGGCCTAGGTGGAAGAGAGGAGAGGAGGCCAGGGCAGGGCTGCGCGCCCCTCCCCCCAGTCCGAATAGGAGAAGGAGAGGGGGGGCGCCCCCCCTTCCTTCCTCCCCTCCACTTTTTCTCCCTTCCTCTCCTAGTCCAACATGGAAAAGGGGGGAGTCCTACTCCCGGTAGGAGTAGGACTCCTCCTGGCACGCCTCCACTCCCTTGGCCGGCGGCCTCCCCTTGCTCCTTTATATACGGGGGCAGGGGGGCACCTCTCTACACACAATTGATCAACGATCTTTTAGCCGTGTGCGGTGCCCCCTCCACCATATTACACCTCGATAATATCGTAGCGGAGCTTAGGCGAAGCCCTGCGTCGGTAGAACATCATCATCGTCACCATGCCGTCGTGTTGTCGAAACTCTCCCTCAACACTCGGCTGGATCGGAGTTCGAGGGACGTCATCGAGCTGAACGTGTGCTGAACTCGGAGGTGCCGTGCGTTCGGTACTTGATCGGTCGGATCGTGAAGATGTACGACTACATCAACCGCGTTGTGTTAACGCTTCCGCTTTCGGTCTACGAGGGTACGTGGACAACACTCTCCCCTCTCGTTGCTATGCATCACCATGATCTTGCATGTGCGTAGGAATTTTTTTGAAATTACTACATTCCCCAACAGTGGCATCCTAGCCTGGTTTTATGCGTTGATGTTATGCACAACACAAGTGAGTTGTGGGCGATATAAGTCATACTGCTTACCAGCATGTCATACTTTGGTTCGGCGGTATTGTGAGATGAAGCGGCCCGGACCGACATTACGCATACGCTTACGCGAGACTGGTTTCACCGTTGCGACCACTCGATGCTTAAAGGTGACTGGCGGGTGTCTGTCTCTCTCACTTTAGTTGAACCGAGTGTGGCTACGCCCGGTCCTTGCGAAGGTTAAAACAGCACCAACTTGACAAACTATCGTTGTGGTTTTGATGTGTAGGTAAGAACGGTTCTGGCTAAGCCCGTAGCAGCCACGTAAAACTTGCAACAACAAAGTAGAGGACGTCTAACTTGTTTTTGCAGGGCATGTTGTGATGTGATATGGTCAAGACATGATGCTATATTTTATTGTATGAGATGATCATGTTTTGTAACCGAGTTATCGGCAACTGGCAGGAGCCATATGGTTGTCGCTTTATTGTATGAAATGCAATCGCCATGTAATTGTTTTACTTTATCACTAAGCAGTAGCGATAGTCGTAAAAGCAATAGTTGGCGAGACGACAACGATGCTACGATGGAGATCAAGGTGTCGCGCCGGTGACGATGGTGATCATGACGGTGCTTCGGAGATGGAGATCACAAGCACAAGATGATGATGGCCATATCATATCACTTATATTGATTGCATGTGATGTTTATCTTTTATGCATCTTATCTTGCTTTGATTGACGGTAGCATTATAAGATGATCTCTCACTAAAATTTCAAGAAAAAAGTGTTCTCCCAGAGTATGCACCGTTGCGAAAGTTCTTCGTGCTGAGACACCATGTAACACCCCGCATGTAACTTGCCATATTTGTAACTCCGACTCTTGCCATTTTCGGCTATGTGATATGTTTTTCCCTCCGTTGTCGGGTTTTGTTTTTCGTTTTGTATTTTTTCATTTCATGCATTTTCATATCATGGCATCATGTGCATTGCATTCGCATACGTGTTCGTCTCATGCATCCGAGCATTTTCCCCGTTGTCTGTTTTCCAATCCGGCGCTCCTATCTCCTCCGGTGCACCCCTCTTGTTTTCTTTCGTGTGCGTGTGTCAAACTTTCTCGGAATGGACCGAGGCTCGTCAAGTGGTCTTAATATACCACCCGGAGACTACCGGTCAAGTTTCGTTCCATTCGGAGGTCGTTTGGTACTCCATCGGTTAACCGGGCATCCGCAATGTCCATTTGAGTGTCCAGCAAAAAAACCCTCCAAAACCAGCCCAAAACCCACCAAACTCTCTTCCATGCTCTAGGTCGTTCGATCACGATCGTGTGGGCGAAAACCGCACCTCATTTGGAGCCTCCTAGCTCCCTCTACCTATAAATATGTGGGCATCCCGAAAACGAAATCACAGACGAAACCCTAACCCTCTCCCTCCGTGCCGCGCCGGACGCGTCCGCTCCGGCCGGACAACGTCCGCCGCGCCGCCCGGCCAACAAGTCTCAGAATCAAGCTCCGAAGCCCAATGCTCCTTATCACCGTCCACTCTCAGAGGTGACTTGCAACAAATGTCAGCAGAAAGGTCACTATGCTAACAAGTGCTTCAACCAGAGGCGTCTTCCTCCTCCTCCTCCTGTCAGATCTTCCAGCAATGCAGTGGTCAAGCATAATCCAAAGTTTGCAAAGGTGAACATGATGAATGCAGCTCAAGCGGAGGAATCTACTGATGTGATAATGGGTAATCTTCCTGTTAATGATATTCCCGCAAAAGTTCTTTTTGATACTGGTGCATCGCTTTCTTTCATATCAAGACCTTTTGCATCCAAGCATGAATTGCATTTCCAAGGATTGCCTAGGCCGTTAGCAGTTGTCTCTCCGGGCAAATGCATGAATGCAAGTTCCATGGTTCCGAATGTTACCATCAAGATGGGCGACTATAAATTTCAGTCTTCTCCAATTGTTCTTGGTGACTCGGATATTGATCTTATTCTCGGGATGGACTGGCTTTCTAAGCACAAGGCTCAACTTGATTGTGCTTCCAGGGAAATTCATTTGACACACTCGTCTGAGGATGTGATTATTTATGCCGCTCGTGATGAAACCATTCGATTTTTCTCTCTCAATGAGAAGGGTGAATTGAATGCCATCTCTCAAATTCGAGTCGTTTGCGAGTATCAAGATGTCTTTCCAGAAGAGCTTCCGGGTATGCCTCCTCATCGGCCAGTTGAGTTCGTTATCGAACTGGAGCCTGGCACTGAACCCGTTTGCAAGCGTCCATACAAGCTTGGACCTAACGAGCTGAAGGAATTGAAGAAGCAGCTCGATGAACAAGAACGTCTGGGTTTGATCAGACCGAGTTCTTCTCCATGGGGTTGTGGTGTTCTTTTTGTCAAGAAGAAGGATGGCACGGACCGACTTTGTGTCGACTACCGTCCATTGAACAAGAAGACAATCAAGAACAAGTATCCACTTCCCAACATCAATGAGCTATTTGAGCAACTCAAAGGGGCTAAAGTATTCTCGAAGCTTGACCTTCGTATGGGTTATCATCAGATTCGCATTCGTGAAGAAGACATTCCCAAGACAGCATTCAGAACAAGCTTTGGTTCTTATGAATATACTGTCGTGTCTTTCGGCCTTGTCAATGCTCCTCCAGTGTTCTCTCGGATGATGAATTTCATCTTCAACCCCTATACCAATGAATTCGTTCTGGTGTATCTCGATGATATCTTGGTCTTCTGTAAGAATAAGCTGGATCATGCCAAACATTTGCGATTGGTGCTCGACAAGCTCAGAGAGTATCAATTCTATGCGAAGTTCTCTAAATGTGAGTTTTGGCTCGATGAAGTTCTTTTCCTTGGTCACATCATCTCTGCCAAGGGCATCGCTATTAACCCCGAGAAGGTGTCCGCAGTTGTGGATTGGGAACCTCCTCAAAATGTCAAGAAGCTCCGCAGTTTTCTGGGTCTTGCAAGCTATTGCCGAAGATTCGTTGAGAATTTCTCCAAGATTGCAAAGCCTCTTTCCAACCTCCTTCAGAAGCATGTGAAGTATGTCTGGTCTCCTGAGTGTGACGTTGCTTTCAACACTCTCGAAGAGAAACTAGTCACAGCTCCTGTCTTGGCTCCTCCTGATGAATCCAAGCCGTATGAAGTTTTCTGTGATGCTTCTCTCCAAGGTCTCGGTGTTGTGTTAATGCAAGAGAAGAAAGTTGTGGCCTATACCTCTCGGCAGTTGAAGCCCAACGAGAAGAACTACCCCACTCACGATCTTGAGTTGGCGGCAGTTGTCCATGCATTAATAACATGGAGACATCTCTTGTTGGGAAGACAAGTGGACATTTTCACTGATCACAAGAGTCTCAAGTATAACTTCACTCAACCCAACCTCAACCTCAGGCAGACTCGATGGGTCGAAATGATTCAAGAGTACAATCCGAGTATTGAATATACTCCAGGCAAAGAAAATGTCATTGCAGATGCTTTAAGCAGGAAGGCTTATTGCAACAGCTTAATCCTCAAGCCTTTCCAACCGGATCTTTGTGAAGCTTTCCGCAAGCTGAATCTCCAAGTTGTTCCTCAAGGCTTTCTTGCCAACCTCATAGTATCTCCTACTTTGGAAGATCAAATTCGTGAGGCACAACTCCTTGATGCCATGGTGAAGCAGGTGAAACGTGGTATCGACAAGGGTCTTTCCAAATACAAGTGCTATCGCTTTGATGACAGAGACACTTTGTTCTTCGAGGACCGGATTGTGGTTCCTAAAGGTGATCTAAGGAAAGTCATAATGAACGAGGCGCACAATTCTCTCCTTTCCATTCATCCTGGAAGTACGAAGATGTATCATGACCTCAAGCAGTCGTATTGGTGGACTCGAATGAAGCGAGAAATTGCTCAATTCGTGAACGAATGTGATGTCTGCCGAAGAGTGAAAGCAGACCACCAACGACCAGCTGGTCTCCTCCAACCTCTTGCTATCCCAGAATGGAAGTTTGATCATATAAAAATGGACTTCGTGACTGGATTTCCCAAGTCCAAGCGCGGAAATGATGCTATCTTCGTTGTCATCGACAAACTTTCTAAAGTGGCTCATTTCCTTCCAATCAAAGAATCCATCACAGCAGCTCAGCAGGCAGAGCTCTACACCTCCAGAATTGTCTCCTTGCACGGCATTCCACAATTGATTTCTTCAGATCATGGAAGCATCTTCACCTCTAAGTTCTGGGATTCCTTCCAGAAGGCCATGGGCACTAACATTCGCTTCAGCACAGCTTTCCATCCTCAAACTAGTGGCCAAGTCGAGCGAGTCAATCAAATTCTTGAAGATATGCTCAGGGCTTGTGTCATTTCCTTTGGCATGAAATGGAAAGATTATCTTCCTTATGCTGAATTCTCCTACAACAACAGCTTCCAAGCGAGTTTGGGCAAGGCCCCATTCGAGATTCTCTATGGCAGAAACTGCCGTACTCCTCTCAATTGGTCAGAGACTGGTGAACGCCAACTTCTTGGCAATGACTTAATCACTGAAGCTGAAGAAATGTGTAAAGTCATCCGTGATAATCTCAAAGCCGCGCAATCGCGCCAGAAGAGTTACTATGATAGTAAGCATCGCGATTTGGCTTTCGAGATCAGAGACCATGTCTACCTCCGCGTCTCTCCAATGAAAGGCAATCGTCGCTTCGGTATCAAAGGGAAGCTTGCCCCTAGATACGTGGGTCCTTTCAAGATCATTGGCAAAAGAGGCGACCTCGCCTATCAACTTGAGCTTCCTTCCAACTTCGCGAACGTGCACGATGTGTTCCACGTGTCACAGCTCCGCAAGTGCTTCAAGACACCTGAGCGCACTATCGACTTCGAAGAGATTGACCTCCAAGAAGATTTGTCTTATCATGAGCACCCCGTTGCTATTCTTGAAGAAACTGAGCGCAAGACTCGCAACAAGTCCTTCAAATTTCTGAAAGTGAAGTGGTCGCACCATTCCGACCGGGAAGCCACCTGGGAACGCGAGGACCATCTCCGTTCCGAATATCCGGAGTTCTTTCAGTCCTAGATCTCGGGACGAGATCCTCTCGTAGTGGTGGAGTGTTGTAACACCCTGCATGTAACTTGCCATATTTGTAACTCCGACTCTTGCCATTTTCGGCTATGTGATATGTTTTTCCCTCCGTTGTCGGGTTTTGTTTTTCGTTTTGTATTTTGTCATGTCATGCATTTTCATAACATGGCATCATGTGCATTGCATTCGCATACGTGTTCGTCTCATGCATCCGAGCATTTTCCCCGTTGTCCGTTTTCCAATCCGGCGCTCCTATCTCCTCCGGTGCACCCCTCTTGTTTTCTTTCGTGTGCGTGTGTCAAACTTTCTCGGAATGGACCGAGGCTTGTCAAGTGGTCTTAATATACCACCCGGAGACTACCGGTCAAGTTCCGTTCCATTCGGAGGTCGTTTGGTACTCCATCGGTTAACCGGGCATCCGCAATGTCCATTTGAGTGTCCAGCAAAAAACCCCTCCAAAACCAGCCCAAAACCCACCAAACTCTCTTCCATGCTCTAGGTCGTTCGATCACGATCGTGTGGGCGAAAACCGCACCTCATTTGGAGCCTCCTAGCTCCCTCTACCTATAAATATGTGGGCATCCCGAAAACGAAATCACAGACGAAACCCTAACCCTCTCCCTCCGCGCCGCGCCGGACGCGTCCGCTCCGGCCGGACAACGTCCGCCGCGCCGCCCGGCCAACCAGATCGCGACACGTGTCGCCGCCGCCCTCTCCACGGCCCGCGAAGCCCGCCGCGGGCCCGCCGGCCCGTTCACCGCCGCCTCCGCGCCCAGCGCGCCGCCCGCCCGCGCCACCGCCGGCCGGCCCCGCCATCTCCGCCGCCGCCCGACGCGCCTCCCGAGGCCGCCGCCGGCGCTCCTCCTCCGGCCACCCGCGGCCCCGCCGCCCGTGCCCGCCGGCGGCCGCGCCTCCCCTCCTCCGGCCGCCTCCCCGTCGCTCCTCTTCCTCCCGACCGGCGACGAGCTCGAGCGAGCAACGCTCGATCCAGATCCAACTCTCTGTACGTTGACTTTTCTCGCGACCCCGAAGTTCTCTGTGTCCTCAGATTTCATCAGCAAGTGCTCCTGTTCCCGATGCTATAAATTTTGCATGTAGCTCTGATTCATACGTGTAATATGTCAAATTGTTCGCCTCGTGATGCTCTTCATTTTTTTCATTTGCACCATGTTCATTAGAGGTCATCTTGATGCCCAAATCTTCGTTGGAAGAGGGCTAGTTGCTGTTAATCTCTGGTCCTTAGCAGAACTTGGAGATTTGTCATTTTTGTATCATTTAATCTGTGCATCTTTTGGGCATGAGCTCTACATGTGTTTTGAAGTATGTCATGCCATCTTTCTAGTGGTGTAGTCCATGTATTTTTGTGATCTCTGTGGTGACTAGCACAAGCATGCAAAGTAGGCCCCGTAATAATTCTGATTTCAGGGACTTAGTGATTTCTATAAGTCCTTGTCTGCTTTAATTTTGTTGCCATGTAAACTTGATGCTACAGAGAGATCCATGCATATTTTGGAGATGTTCAGTAAGGTTGTTTTGTAGATATAGTTGTAATTGATCCATTCCTTTAATTGTTTGCAATTATGGAGTGCCATAGCATGACTCAATCTTGCTCTACTTTTGCTATAAAATATTTCTGGCAGATTCTTAACATGATTTGCAATCTTGCCAAGCTTATTGTAGTTGATCCATACATTTTATGTAATTGTTCTTGCCATGATTAGCTTCATAAACATGTCATCTTGCTGTAAGTATGCTTGGTTTGTAGTTCATTGCTCTGTAGTGAGTGAATTAAGCTCACAAAGAGGGGTACATATTAATATTTCTGCCATGCTCTGTTTTCTGCTAAGTCTGAAACCTGTTAACGAAACTTGCTATGTTTACATGCTTGCCATCATATCTTCTTGTCTTTTTTGGCTTATGGTCGGTAAGGGACTTTTGTCATGCGCATTTAGTAGAACACTACCATGCCTTGTGTTGCTATGTTAAGTTCCCGTAGCATGTTGATTTCGTGCTCTGAACATTGCTACCTGATGCTGTTTACTGCCATGTCCAGTTTTTCACTAAGTCTGTGAACCTGTAATCTTTTGCACTTTTGCCATGCTTGTTTGAGCTTGATATGTTGAGAACTAGCCGTAGCTCAGTGTTCATCTTTTGTCAAGCATCTCCTGTAGATTACTGCCATGTGCTTTGTTGCTATGTTGGGGTGCTGTAGCAGTGTTTCTTGTTGCATTTAAGTGCTATCTTGCTGTTTATCGCAGATTAGCGTCATTCTTGTTTTGCTTGCCATTTGCAAACCGTGCATCCGATTCCAGTGATCTTTATATCGATTTCGACCGAAATCATCTCATCTTTCCAGTCGCATGCTTGGTTTGCCAAGTTACTGCCATGTTCATCATTTTCCTTCCGGAGCACGCATATGCATCGCATATCATATCTTGCATATCATACATGTTTTGCATCATGCTGCTTGCGCATTTCTCGTTGTTGATTGTGGTTCCGTTTGTTTGTGTTCTTGTCTTGGGTAGAGCCGGGAGACGAGTTCATGAACGAGGAACCTGTCGAGTACGCTTACGGGGATCAAGCTTTCGACAACTCTGAGAATCTTGCAGGCAAGATGACCACCCCTCGAAATCACTTCTATCTTTGCTATGCTAGTTGTTCGCTCTATTGCCATGCTCGCTACCTATCACTTGCTATATCATGTCTCCCATTTTAGCCATGTCAGCCCCTAACCATCCTTTCCTACCAAACCATTGTTTGGCTAAGTTACCGCTTTTGCTCAGCCCCTCTTATAGCGTTGCTAGTTGCAGGTGAAGTTGAAGTTTGTTCCATGTCGGAACATGGATATGTTGGGATATCACAATATCTCTTATTTAATTAATGCATCTATATATATTTGGTTAAGGGTGGAAGGCTCGGCCTTATGCCTGGTGTTTTGTTCCACTCTTGCCGCCCTAGTTACTGTTATACTGAGATTATGTTCCTTGAGTTTGCGTTCCTTACGCGGTCGGGTGATTTATGGGACGCCCTTGACAGTTCGCCTTGAATAAAACTCCTCCAGCAAGGCCCAACCTTGGTTTTACCATTTGCGGCCTATACCTTTTTCCCCCGGGGTTTTCTAGAGCCCGAGGGTCATCTTTATTTTAAACCCCCGGGCCAGTGCTCCTCTGAGTATTGGTACAAACTGTCAGTCGCCGGTGGCCACCAGGGGCAACTCTGGGCTGGCCTATCGGAAGCTTGGACAATCCGGTGTGCCCTGAGAACGAGATATGTGCAGCTCCTATCGGGATTTGTCGGCACATTCGGGCGGCTTTGCTGGTCTTGTTTTACCATTGTCGAGATGTCTTGTAAACCGGGATTCCGAGACTGATCGGGTCTTTCCGGGAGAAGGTTTATCCTTCGTTGACCATGAGAGCTTATGATGGGCTAAGTTGGGACACCCCTGCAGGGTATTATCTTTCGAAAGCCGTGCCCGCGGTTATGAGGCAGATGGGAATTTGTTAATGTCCGGTTGTAGATAACTTGTCACTTGACCCAATTAAAAATACATCAACTGCGTGTGTAGCCGTGATGGTCTCTTCTCGGCGGAGTCCGGGAAGTGAACACGGTCTGAGTTATGCATGACGTAAGTAGGTGTTCAGGACCTCTTCTTGGTCATTGCTAGATGACGTCCGATCCGTTGCTTCTCTTCTCGCTCTCATTTTCGCAAGTTAGCCACCATATATGCTTTTGCCGCTGCAGCTCCACCTCTTTGCACCATCCTTTCCTACCAGCTTAAATAGTCTTGATCTCGCGTGTGTGAGATTGCTGAGTCCCCGTGACTCACCGATTCTACCAAAACAGTTGCAGGTGCCGACGATGCCAGTGCAGATGATGGCGTCGATCTCAAGTGGGAGTTCGACGAGGAACGTGGTCGTTACTATGTGTCTTTTCCTGATGATCAGTGGTGGAGCCCAGTTGGGACGATTGGGGATCTAGCATTTGGGGTTATCTTATTTACATCTGTATTTTGACCGTAGTCGGTCTATATGTTTGTATTTTGTTTGATGTATGATATAATTTATGTATTGTGTGAAGTGGCGATTGTAAGCCAACTCTTTATCCCATTCTTGTTCATTACATGGGATTGTGTGAAGATGACCCTTCTTGCGACAAAACCACTATGCGGTTATGCCTCTAAGTCGTGCCTCGACACGTGGGAGATATAGCCGCATCGTGGGCGTTACACACCACGTGATGATCGGGTGTGATAGGCTCTACGTTCAAATACAACGGGTGCAAAACAGTTGCACACGCGGAATACTCAGGTTAAACTTGACGAGCCTAGCATATGCAGATATGGCCTCAGAACACGGAGACCGAAAGGTCGAGCGTGAATCATATAGTAGATATGATCAACATAGTGATGTTCACCATTGAAACTACTCCATCTCACGTGATGATCGGACATGGTTTAGTTGATTTGGATCACGTAATCACTTAGATGATTAGAGGGATGTCTATCTAAGTGGGAGTTCTTAAAGTAATATGATTAATAGAACTTAAATTTATCATGAACTTAGTACCTGATAGTATCTTGCTTGTCTATGTTAATTGTAGATAGATGGCCCGTAATGAACTATAACATGCAAGGGATGAATAAGACAATTCCCGAGCTCTTCGTGATGCTAAAGGCAGCGGAGGTAGAAATCAAAAAGGAGCATCAAGTGTTGATGGTCAATAAGACCACTAGTTTCAAGAAAAAGGGCAAAGGGAAGAAGAAGGGGAACTTCAAGAAGAACAGCAAGCAAGTTGCTGTTCAGGAGAAGAAACCCAAGTCTGGACCTAAGCCTGAAACTGAGTGCTTCTACTGCAAGCAGACTGGTCACTGGAAGCGGAACTGCCCCAAGTATTTGGCCGATAAGAAGGATGGCAAGGTTAACAAAGGTATATGTGATATACATGTTATTGATGTGTACCTTACTAATGCTCGCAGTAGCACCTGGGTATTTGATACTGGTTCTGTTGCTAATATTTGCAACTCGAAACAGGGGCTACGGATTAAGCGAAGATTGGCTAAGGACGAGGTGACGATGCGTGTGGGAAATGGTTCCAAAGTTGATGTGATCGCGGTTGGCATGCTACCTCTACATCTACCTTCGGGATTAGTTTTAGACCTAAATAATTGTTATTTGGTGCCAGCGTTAAGCATGAACATTATATCTGGATCTTGTTTGATGCGAGACGGTTATTCATTTAAATCAGAGAATAATGGTTGTTCTATTTATATGAATAATATCTTTTATGGTCATGCACCCTTGAAGAGTGGTCTATTCTTGTTGAATCTCGATAGTAGTGATACACATATTCATAATATTGAAGCCAAAAGATGCAGAGTTGATAATGATAGTGCAACTTATTTGTGGCACTGCCGTTTAGGTCATATCGGTGTAAAGCGCATGAAGAAACTCCATACTGATGGACTTTTGGAACCACTTGATTATGAATCACGTGGTACTTGCGAACCGTGCCTCATGGGCAAGATGACTAAAACACCGTTCTCCGGAACTATGGAGAGAGCAACAGATTTAATGGAAATCATACATACAGATGTATGTGGTCCGATGAATATTGAGGCTCGTGGCGGAAAACATTATTTTCTCACCTTCACAGATGATTTGAGCAAATATGGGTATATCTACTTAATGAAACATAAGTCTGAAACATTTGAAAAGTTCAAAGAGTTTCAGAGCGAAGTTGAAAATCATCATAACAAGAAAATAAAGTTTCTACGATCAGATCGTGGAGGAGAATATTTGAGTTACGAGTTTGGCCTACATTTGAAACAATGCGGAATAGTTTCGCAACTCACGCCACCCGGAACACCACAACATAATGGTGTGTCCGAACGTCGTAATCGTACTTTACTAGATATGGTGCGATCTATGATGTCTCTTACTGATTTACCGCTATCGTTTTGGGGTTATGCTTTAGAGACGGTTGCATTCACTCTAAATAGGACACCATCGAAATCCGTTGAGACGACGCCTTATGAACTATGGTTTGGCAAGAAACCAAAGTTGTCGTATCTTAAAGTTTGGGGTTGCGATGCTTATGTGAAGAAACTTCAACCTGATAAGCTCGAACCTAAATCGGAGAAATGTGTCTTCATAGGATACCCAAAGGATACTGTTGGGTACACCTTCTATCACAGATCCGAAGGCAAGACATTCGTTGCTAAAAATGGATCCTTTCTAGAGAAGGAGTTTCTCTCGAAAGAAGTGAGTGGGAGGAAAGTAGAACTTGATGAGGTAACTGTACCTGCTCCCTTATTGGAAAGTAGATCATCGAAGAAATCAGTTTCTGCGACACCTACACCAATTAGTGAGGAAGTTAATGATAATGATCATGAAACTTCAGATCAAGTTATTACTAAACCTCGTAGGTCAACCAGATCAAGATCCGCACCAGAGTGGTACGGTAATCCTGTTCTGGAGGTTATGTTACTAGACCATGACGAACCTACGAACTATGAAGAAGCGATGGTGAGCCCAGATTCCGCAAAATGGCTTGAGGCCATGAAATCCGAGATGGGATCCATGTATGAGAACAATGTATGGACTTTGGTTGACTTGCCCGATGATCGGCAAGCCATTGAAAATAAATGGATCTTCAAGAAGAAGAATGACGCTGACGGTAATGTTACTGTCTATAAAGCTCGACTTGTTGCGAAAGGTTTTCGACAAGTTCAAGGGATTGACTACGATGAGACCTTCTCACCCGTAGCGATGCTTAAGTCTGTCTGAATCATGTTAGCAATTGCCGCATTTTATGATTATGAAATTTGGCAAATGGATGTCAAAACTGCATTCCTGAATGGATTTCTGGAAGAAGAGTTGTATATGATGCAACCGGAAGGTTTTGTCAATCCAAAGGGAGCTAACAAAGTGTGCAAGCTCCAGCGATCCATTTATGGACCGGTGCAAGCCTCTCGGAGTTGGAATAAACGCTTTGATAGTGTGATCAAAGCATTTGGTTTTATACAGACTTTTGGAGAAGCCTGTATTTACAAGAAAGTGAGTGGGAGCTCAGTAGCATTTCTGATATTATATGTGGATGACCTATTGCTGATTGGAAATGATATAGAATTTCTGGATAGCATAAAGGGATACTTGAATAAGAGTTTTTCAATGAAAGACCTCGGTGAAGCTGCATATATATTGGGCATCAAGATCTATAGAGATAGATCAAGACGCTTAATTGGACTTTCACAAAGCACATACCTTGACAAAGTTTTGAAGAAGTTCAAAATGGATCAAGCAAAGAAAGGGTTCTTGCCTGTACTACAAGGTGTGAGATTGAGTAAGACTCAATGCCCGACCACTGCAGAAGATAGAGAGAAGATGAAAGATGTTCCCTATGCTTCAGCCATAGGCTCTATCATGTATGCAATGTTGTGTACCAGACCTGATGTGTGCCTTGCTATAAGTTTAGCAAGGAGGTACCAAAGTAATCCAGGAGTGGATCACTGGACAGCGGTCAAGAACATCCTGAAATACCTGAAAAGGACTAAGGATATGTTTCTCGTTTATGGAGGTGACAAAGAGCTCATCGTAAATGGTTACGTTGATGCAAGCTTTGACACTGATCCGGACGATTCTAAATCGCAAGCCGGATACGTATTTACATTGAACAGTGGAGCTGTCGGTTGGTGCAGTTCTAAGCAAAGTGTCGTGGCGGGATCTACGTGTGAAGCGGAGTACATAGCTGCTTCGGAAGCAGCAAATGAAGGAGTCTGGATGAAGGAGTTCATATCCGATCTAGGTGTCATACCTAGTGCATCGGGACCAATGAAAATCTTTTGTGACAATACTGGTGCAATTGCCTTAGCAAAGGAATCCAGATTTCACAAGAGAACCAAGCACATCAAAAGACGCTTCAATTCCATCCGGGATTTAGTCCAGGTGGGAGACATAGAAATTTGCAAGATACATACGGATCTGAATGTTGCAGACCCGTTGACTAAGCCTCTTCCACGAGCAAAACATGATCAGCACCAAGACTCCGTGGGTGTAAGAATCATTACTGCGTAATCTAGATTATTGACTCTAGTGCAAGTGGGAGACTGAAGGAAATATGCCCTAGAGGCAATAATAAAGTTATTATTTATTTCCTTATATCATGATAAATGTTTATTATTCATGCTAGAATTGTATTAACCGGAAACATAATACATGTGTGAATACATAGACAAACAGAGTGTCACTAGTATGCCTCTACTTGACTAGCTCGTTGATCAAAGATGGTTATGTTTCCTAGCCATAGACATGAGTTGTTATTTGATTAACGGGATCACATCATTAGGAGAATGATGTGATTGACTTGACCCATTCCGTTAGCTTAGCACTCAATCGTTTAGTATGTTGCTATTCCTTTCTTCATGACTTATACATGTTCCTATGACTATGAGATTATGCAACTCCCATTTACCGGAGGAACACTTTGTGTGCTACCAAACGTCACAACGTAACTGGGTGATTATAAAGGTGCTCTATAGGTGTCTCCAAAGGTACTTGTTGGGTATGCGTATTTCGAGATTAGGATTTGTCACTCCGATTGTCGGAGAGGTATCTCTGGGCCCGCTCAGTAATACACATCACTATAAGCCTTGCAAGCATTGTGACTAATGAGTTAGTTGCGGGATGATGTATTACGGAACGAATAAAGAGACTTGCCGGTAACGAGATTGAACTAGGTATCGAGATACCGACGATCGAATCTAGGGCAAGTAACATACCGATGACAAAGGGAACAACGTATGTTGTTATGCGGTCTAACCGATAAAGATCTTCGTAGAATATGTGGGAACCAATATGAGCATCCAGGTCCCGCTATTGGTTATTGATCGGAGAGGTGTCTCGGTCATGTCTACATAGTTCTCGAACCCGTAGGGTCCGCACGCTTAACGTTACGATGACAGTTATATTATGAGTTTATATGTTTTGATGTACCGAAGGTTGTTCGGAGTCCCGGATGTGATCACAGACATGACGAGGAGTCTCGAAATGGTCGAGAGATAAAGATTGATATATTGGAAGCCTATGTTTGGACATTGGAAGTGTTCCGGGTGAAATCGGGATTTTTCCGGAGTACCGGGAGGTTACCGGAACCACCACCCCCCCCCCCTGGTAACTTAATGGGCCTTAGTGGGCCTAGGTGGAAGAGAGGAGAGGAGGCCAGGGCAGGGCCGCGCGCCCCTGCCCCCCAGTCCGAATAGGACAAGGAGAGGGGGGCAGCGCCCCCCCTTCCTTCCTCCCCTCCACCTTTTCCCCCTTCCTCTCCTAGTCCAACATGGAAAAGGGGGGAGTCCTACTCCCGGTAGGAGTAGGACTCCTCCTGGCGCGCCTCTACTCCCTTGGCCGGCGTCCTCCCCCTTGCTCCTTTATATACGGGGCAGGGGGGCACCTCTCTACACACAATTGATCAACGATCTTTTAGCCGTGTGCGGTGCCCCCCTCCACCATATTACACCTCGATAATATCGTAGTGGAGCTTAGGCAAAGCCCTGCATCGGTAGAACATCATCATCGTCACCAAGCCGTCGTGCTGACGAAACTCTCCCTCAACACTCGGCTGGATTGGAGTTCGAGGGACGTCATCGAGCTGAACGTGTGCCGAACTCGGAGGTGCCGTGCGTTCGGTACTTGATCGGTCGGATCGTGAAGACGTACGACTACATCAACCACGTTGTGTTAACGCTTCCGCTTTCGGTCTACGAGGGTACGTGGACAACACTCTCCCCTCTCATTGCTATGCATCACCATGATCTTGCGTGTGCGTAGGAAATTTTTTGAAATTACTACGTTCCCCAACAGTCACTGTGATCAATCCACGCAAGGAGGTCGCGTCAACGCCTCCACATGTGCCATGTGGCTTCATGAACTATAAGAGAGACACTGTGTAGCGTGCCATTTGTATTCTTATTTACGTGTTTTGCACATACTCGAAGTACTAGTAAGGTACACGTGCGTTGCACGCATCAGATTTGGCAACCAAATTATGAATAAATACCACACTATAGCATGTAAGCTCTGAGTCATATATGCCTGATGTAGCCCTTCGTTTAATTCTTATAGTATATCTCATTCAAAATTAATTAGTTTTTATAAATAAAAAGCTAAGAACGCGGGAATAGGAAAAACATGGGATTATAGTGGAATGTCGTCTTGAATCCTATAGGATTGTACGAGTGTTTGATTGTGCATAGAAAAAACGCAGAATTCTTTCAAAGAGGTTTGAGTGGATGGGATGTTTCCTATGAAATCTAGTGCAAATGAATCATATTGAAAAATTCCTATGGTTTACAATCCTACGAATCAAACAACCAAGATAGGAAAAATTCCTAATGATTAGAATCCTCCAAAATTCCTTTGAGAATCCTTTGAATCAAAGAAGCCCTTAATCTATTTTATGATTCATGGAATTGGGCGTTGTAAAGCATAAAGTAAAAACAAATAATGGCAATTCAACTAGAAAAAAAGTTTGGGCAGTTATGATACGGAAGATTCTAGAACAAAAGACAACCACTGTTGTTTTGAGGTTTGTGCATTATGCTTAAGTTCAACCATGGAGTCTGCTAGATTGTACATGTGGCAAAATCCGGTGGGGGGCTAGAAGATGGTGCGAGGGGCCGAGTGGAGGGAGACTATGAAGGAATGCACAAGTGCGAGATCGATATTTAGAGAGAGGGGGCAAACACGTGCGCTGTTGCGCGCAGTGGCGGAGCCATGAAAAATAAATGAGCTAGGGGACCAAGCATTGCTAATCCTTTACGAGGAGGGTCAATTCATGAACTTAAACCATTTTTAGCAGCAATTGTCTAATGATCACATTCATATTAGCCTCGATATATAGTGATGTTAGGGGGGAGGGGGCAGGGCCCTTACTGCCCCCTGTCTTCGCCATTGTGCACGCGTCTGAGAGATGAAACGGGACGCATGGTTGATGAGAGGGGGACGTTGGATATATAATTAATGTGGGTGTATTAGCTTATATGTTAATCCTGTATAGAGAGGTATAGATTGATCGATGTGGACGTGGGAAAGAGGGTGAGACCTCACTGGATATATCGATTGATCAGTTTGTGTGGAAAACTATGAAAGACCTAGCTATATACACACATACATAGAGGAACATCGATCGTTGCGCATGCACGCGTGAGAGATAAAGAATGCCCAATATGATGGAGAGGGGGATGTGTGTGGGTGTGTGCCTTCATGGGAGACCGACCTGAAGAAAAAGATTGCATGCGTGCGATGGATAATGCCGACTGGTAATGTGTGTGCATGCATGCACGAGAGAAAGTTAGTGGTACAATTATAAAGAGAAGACTACTGTGTGGGTGTAAAAGAATAGGTGAGGTCATAATCAATGTAAAGTTGAATTCAAATATTTGAATAAGAGATCCTGATGTTTGAAACCCATGCATGCATGAATATAACGGAGATCTCCGCGGTGTGGTTTGGAAACGAGCATGTTGTAATGTATACACATTGAACAAGGTCAGACTGATTTGAATTTGAGATACCGATGGCAGACATCATTTGGCCACGTCGCATCCGTGCATGGACACACTATTCTAATTGGAGATGATGGGCGGCTTTCGCATCACATATCTATATCTATACCCCTATATATATTATATTTTATTTTATTTTTATTGTGTGCGGGTAACTTTAACTTTGAAAGATGGTCGTTGGATGAGGCGAATCCGATGGTCCAAAGATGGCAAATTTGAGCACTACTGGCCGTTGGATATCATCTAGATTCCACCAGATTTCGCCACATGTATAATCTAGAAGACTCCATGGTTGAACTTAAGCATAATGCACAAACATCAAAACACAAGCACTTCTTATTTGTTCTAGAATCTTCCGTATCAGAATTTCCCAAATGTTTTTCTACATGATTTTCCATTATTTGTTTTTACTTTATGTCTTACGACGCACAATTCCATGAATCTTAAAATAGATTAGCTTTCTTATAAAAACTAGATGATTTTGAATGAAATGAACTATAAGAATTAAACGAACATCTACATCATGCATATATGACTCAAAGCTTGCATGCTATAATGTGGTATTTATTCATAATTTGGTTGCCAAATCTCATGCGTGCAATGCACGTGTACCTTACTCTAGTCTAAATGGTGTTTGTGTGTGTGTTGTGCGTGTTGAGGTGCAAATTGTATTTTTTGGGTACACGTTAAGCTTGTTCTTCGAAATTTCAAGCCGCGCCTTGTTATGCCGAAAATTCAAGCTAGCGTCTCTATCTATCGTGCTGCGAAACTCCCGCCTCTTCAACCCGCGCCTTCTTAGCCCGAAATATTTAAGATATATCTTTGTCTCGTTGTGCTCCGACAACTCCCTCCATCTCAACCCGCACCTTGCTATTCCGAAATTACAACGCGCGCGAAAACTCCCACCCCCTGTGAAATCCCGACACATGAAATGCCCGTGGTACCCCTGAACCGAAAGAACCGCCTCAAATCGGTGGGGGTACTTTTGTAACTTACCCCACATTTCGGACAAGCGCGTCTCTAAACCAGGTTCCCCACTGCCATCCCATCCGCCCACCCATTCGTACACCGAGGCCACGAAAACCCGCGACGAAACCCCACACCCTGCTCCGTCTGCGACCCAGCCGGAGCCTCTTCCCCGACGACGTCATCCACAGCAACACCTCGACGTCCCTCATCCACCGTACCGGATGAGGATCCGTCGTTGATCTCATCGTCCCGCCGGTTCAGCCACCCCGTCCTCCACCTCCAAGGAGCTGCACCGATGTTCCCCTCGTCTTTCGCGCCACCTCCATTCCCACACCGCCGTCTTCACCTGCACCACCGGAAGAGCATCATCATCACCGTTTCCTCGGATGAAGCTGCGGCCTAATCGGCGCCACCAAAGAGGTTGTACACTAATCGCCGCATTTTCTTCTTGATTCGATCTCACGGTGCTACCGGCGCTCGGTCCCGAGCTGACACGGCGCGGCTCCATCCACGGCGGCATCGCCGGCCACTTCTCCACGGCGTCGCTCCCTCGGTGGCGAGGTCCACATCAGTAGGAGTTGTTGCTGCTTTAGCTCTCGCTCGCGCTGCTGCTCTGCTCTTGCTCTCGGTCCCCTGCCAGGTCTGCTCTTGCTATTGCTCTTGCTCGCGCTGCTGCTCTCGCTCTTGCTCTTGCTTGCGATGCTGCTCCGATTTAGCTACACTTCAGTCGACTGAATCAACTTTTGGGTCAGTCAATTTTCAGGGGGTGGGGGGCTCGCCGGGGTGAAGGAAGAACCAGCCGCAGCGGGGAGGGGGGCTCGCCGGAGAGGTACCCCACTATCTATCTTAGGGTTCAGGATGGGGGCGATGGTCGCCGGCGGTAGCGGGGCGGTGGCGTGGGGATCGCCGAAGAAAAAGCTCGACACGGGGGGCCTAGAGGGATGGCCGGGGCGGCGGCGGACCGGTGGTGGGGAGTGTTTTCGGGGCGGGCGGGGCGGCGCACCGCCGGCCGCGGTCGGCGGGGGGCTGCTGTTTGGCCGGTGGTGGCTGGCGGCTCAGGGGGGTGGACGTTGAAGATGAACCGCAGGCCCTTGATTTCGTATCCAACGGCTGCAAAATCGACTGACCAGAGATGAAAAAGTCAGTCGACCGACGTGTAGCCTCACCTTGCTAGTGCGTTCAGTTTCGATAGAAAAATTCAGTTTCGACAGCAAAATTCAGTTTCGACAATTAAGTTCAGTTTCGACAGTTAAATTCAGTTTCGACAGTTAAGTTCAGAGATGAGCGGCAGATGTATTTTACATCTAGCACTTTGTGGTTATGTATTTTATGTCATGTATTGGAGATGCTATTAGAATTCCACTCAGGTTAACGTTGTTCGTTGTCTCTCTTGTCCTGCTTCAGCCTCGGCGTCGTACAACTCACCAGAGCTGCTCCAACGATGAAACCCTCCATCACAGCGGAGCAGTACCTCGGGCTCCATCTCCAGATGCCTAAGATCTTCTTCCCCTCCTCCGACAGCCAAGTCAGCCGGAGCATCCTCACCGGCCAACCCAATCACGCTGAGATCGACATGGCCTCACCAAAGAGGTTGTACAGTTGTTGCATCTCTTACTCTACATGTTATATATATTGTCCACTGAGCACTCGTAGTAACGGGAAATACGATTATTTTATCCTACTATATGACAAGCAGTGAGGTACCAGGCAACTTAGCTATCCGTGATGGACTCTCTTGAACGCCATCATTATTTATCTCTGCGTGTTTGAGCTGTGCATTTGTCGATGGGCCTGGGAGTTGAGCTAGTATGGCAGTGGCCTGGGTCCAAAGTAATAGAAGTAGCACAAAAACATTTTTTTAGTGTAGGATTTTCCTTGCTCAAGCCTGCCTACTAGAATCGCCAGTGCTTGAAAGGAAAAGTGAATGAAAAACATCGGAATTGGAAAGTTTCCTATGGTACTACTTTTCATGAATTTGGTGCAAAGGAATGGAGCAAAGGAAAACTGTAGGATTTGTTCCTTTAGTGTCTCCTTGAAAGAAAAACCGTAGGAATTCTAATTTCCACTTCTCCTCCTTTTCATATTCCTATTCATCAAGCACAAGACTAAGAGATAGTAGCATAATAGCATTATAACCGTACATTTTCTTGTGGTTTGACTTAATCTCACCATGCTTTTTTGCATCCTGTGATCTTCCAATTGTTGTGAATCAAACACCCAGATTGGCAGAATCATGTGCTTTTAAATTCTCTGTTTTGCACATGCATTCCTATCCTATTCCTGTCTATTTCCTATCCCTGCATTGTTAGAATCCTCAAATTCAAACAAGCCCTTACTCAATTACTTCTGTTATAGATATGTGTCAAAGAAAACCTTGTGTGGTTTGTCCTGCTCCTGCGGCGCTGTGTTCCACCCCAGCTCAGCTGCTCCAACGACGGAAGGGTTCACCACAGCAGGGATCCGCTCTCCAGACTGTCTTTCGCCGCCTCAGATCTTCTTCCCCACCGCCGGCAGCCACGGCAACTGCATTACCATCATCAACTGAGCAGATGACCTTGAGGACTACACGGGTCCGCAAGAGAGGTCGAACTCTTCCGTGTCTGCTTACGTTATGCGTCGCTTAATATGATGACATGCTAAATTATCGTCGTGTTCACCTATTAGAGTCCGAGTCAGGTCCAAACTAATGCTGAAACTAGAGTTTTTAAATGGTTGTGGGGTACATATTGGGGCAGCAATCAGTACTATATGTCTACTATCTGGTTAATCTCCGGTGTCTACTATGAGTTTCATGTTGGGTGCAAACAAACTTTAAAGGAGCCATTATCTGTATTTTTTAACTAAAGCTATTATCTGCCTGCTATCATTGGTTTTGGGTCTATGCACAGTTTGCTACCATCACTCTGGATTTGTGCATGCACTCCTTACAAAATCTCACTATGTTTTATTCCTATGCATGCCAGTTATTGTACACAATGGAACTGATCATGTAGAGCAAAAGAGACGAGCCTTGCGTGGCAATAAAATTTCATGTAGACGTCGTTCCATGGTGGGTGCAAAGGCATCCCCCCTCCACCCATTTCGGATCGTAATCAAGAGGAAGATAACTGTTCTGAGGGGGATTCAGAAGGAGAAGACCACTCCTATTTACCCCATGAGGTCTTCGCTCTAACTTGGCATGCTGGTGTTGGTAATATCATGCATATGGTGCCTTGCATTGCTTACTGTATACATTAAAGATGTCATCTGCTTAGTTTAGACATGCTTTGTGTCAATGCCATCTGTTTAGTTTCTTCATCGTATATGTGAATCATGCAATGCCATCTTGTCTAGCCAGGCATCATATATGTGAATTTTGCAATGCCACCCTGGTTAGCCAGTCATCTTATATGTGAATTATATCATGCCATCATTTTTTTATTACGTGTTAAATTTGTCAACAATTTTAGTACATTCAATTACTCTTCCTGTGCATCAGCCATTCGACACGGTCATGGAAAAATCTGGAGTGGAAGCAAGGTCATCAGAGCAGACAATGCTATCTGACGAAGCGCATGTCTTGCTGGTTACCGATAGCTCCTCAGAGGAGGATTTAGAGACAGGTGACCAGTCATATTCCCCCCCCCCCCGAGGTGCATGCCCTAACTTGGCAGGGTTATGTTGCTCATATCGTGCGTATGGTATCTTGCATTGCTATGTCATTTGCTTAGTTTAGACATGCTTTGTGTGAATGCCACCTGTTTAGTGTCTAATTACCATATATGCGAATTATGCAATGCCATCTTGTTGCAAGACATTATATATGTGAATTATGCAATGTTATCTTGTTGCAAGGCATTATGTATGTGAATTATGCAATGCCATGCTGTTTAGGCAAGTGTCATATATGTGAATTATATCATGCCGTCCTTTTTTTGTATTTCTCATTGCTTTTGTCGACAATGTTTGTATATTCAACTGCTCTTTCTGTGCATCAGCCATTTGAATTGGTGATGGAGAAATCTGGAGTGAAAACAAGGTCTTCAGAGCAGACAATGCTACCTGCTGAAGCAGATATCTTGCCGGTTACGGATAGCTCTTCAGAGGAGGATTCAGAGGCAGATGACCAGTCCTATTATCCCCCTGAGGTGTATGCTCAAACTTGGCAGGGTTATATTACTCATATAATGCATATGTTGTATTGCAATGCTTAGTTTTTACATCATATACACAATATTGAATGCCATCTCCTTAGTTGACACATCATATATGCGATTGCCCTCTGCTCACTTCCTTAGTATATAAATCATATATTTGAATTATGTCATGCCATGATGTTTACATAGACAGCATGTGTATCTGAATTATGGCATGCCAACCCATTTTCTAAAGACATAATATAGTTATATCATCTCATCCTGTTTACATAGTCATCATATTTTAAATTATGTCATTCTATCCGTGAATTATATCATGCCATCATGTTTCCATCGACGGCATGTTTGTGATTTATGGCATGCCAACCACTTTAATAGACACATCGTATAGTTATATCATGTCATCTTGTTTACATAGTCATCATATTTTGAAGTATGTCATTCTATCCTGTTTAGTTAGCCATCATACATGTGAAATTGTGTCATGCTATCCTGTTTAATTAGCCATCATATATGTGAAATTATGTCCTGCTATTCTGTTTGCTTAGACAACATAAATGTGAATTATTTCATGCCATGTTTTCTTCCCTACTATCCATTGCACCTGTCTATCTTACAATGTCTGTACATTCAATTACTTTTCTTGTTTATCAGCCATTTCAATTGGAGGGAGTGATGGCAGTATCTGTGGGAGTAAAAACACGGTCTTCAGAAAAGATCGTGCTACCTGTCGATGCAGATAGAACCACGGTTGTACTTGCCCAAGAACCAGCCCCACCACACATAACCCACACTCATGCAGATTGTACCCCTACCCAGTTGGACAGAGAACCAGCTACACCCCTTCTAACCCCAACCCCAGCAGATAGACACCCAGTTCCCGTTGACACAGCACCGTCTCCACCACAGAGCACCCAAACACGAGCAGTTAGTAAGGCAACTACAGTGCCCAAATCACGAGGACCACCACTCCGAACCCGAAGTCAACGCTTAAAGAAGAAGAAGAAGAATTGTTCTCAGGTCAGGTTCCGTAGCTATGGTTCATACTACTTTGCTCTTGCATCACTGTATTTACTGATACCAACTAATTTCAAATTTGAAGGATGCAATTGAAACTCCAATGGCGCAACAGGTATGTTTTAAACCTGTTTCTTCAACGTGTTTGGCTATTTGCTGTTGTAACTTGCTCTATGTTGATTTCAATTTCAATTGAATAAACAGTTATGTTCTCATGCCATGCACATTACAAGTGTTGTTATTGCTGTGTAGTTTCCCACACTTATATTCTGTCTATGCAGCTTTGTCTTAAATAGATATGATTCGAACTGTATCTATCTTGATTTGGCAACATAAACTAGAATGATATAGACCATACAGTGACCATACTACATAGATATATGTTTGTTTCATGCTGTTATCCTGTCCACCTTACTACTGAACTGGTTTACCAAAATGAGTTTCATATACTACATTGTAAACCTGAGATGTGTTTGTTTGTTTCTCTTTTAGAACGCGGATAAAATATTGGAGAAGAGTACCCTGTTATGCAATGGTAAAGGAAGTAATGCAGATAAGGTTCAAGATAGTGAGACATCCCTGTTGGTCTCCAAGAAAGCTGATAAAAACTATATTGAAGACACTGAGACAACCCCAAAGTCCTGTCTTGATGTAGTGTTCGAGTTACTGGCTACCACTGTTGGCACCAGCTCTTCGAACTCGTTGCCTGAATCAGTTCGGCTTCTTGAGTCTCAACTTCAAGTTGAAAGACATCGATCAGATGTTATGCGACAGGAAGCCGAAGGACTGAGGAAGTCCCTGCAGAATTCAGATGCATACTTTCTGGTGCAACAGCAAGAGCTGGAGGACTTAAGGGCCAAACAAGAGAAAGTTAATAAGCTTGCTAAGCATCTTGCCAGCATTATGGGTACCCAGGATATTGTTTCTTGAGCTCTTCTGAAGTGGTTTCAGTTCTGGACTTGTTTTGCTGCGGCGTTTATATGCTGTTGTGTTCCCTATATTTGCACTGGTGGCGAACTTTGATGCCCAGTGGATGTAATATGTGTAATAGCCGTGATAGCCTAGTGTAAGTTGCTTGCTTATTTATTTCCTTATTGTCTTGTTTATTTGTTTGCTTGTAGTCAGTGCAGTTCTTTTTCTGCGGTTTGCTAGTGCCTGCAATAACCTATTTTTTAAAACTAGGCCACAATAACCATGGGCTAATATTTACTGTAGTGATACTGGGCCTCCTACGGGCCGTATAAACAATGGGCCTTCTATGGGCCGTATAAACAATGGGCCTTCTACGGGCCGTAGAAACAGTGGGCCTTCTATGGGCCGTAGAAACAATGGCCTTCTACGGGCCGTATCATCAATGGGCCTTATATGGGCCGTATGATCGATTGGCCAAACATGGGCCAAACAGACCGCATTCTAGCCGTAAACGGGCTAGAGTTGGAATCGTCTGTTCATGGGCCGACCATAACGGGCCATTGTTAATAGGCCGTATTTGATGACGCTATGAAAATGGCCCAACGTATTAACAGACCACAAACAGGCCGACTGTAACCACGGGCTGAATTTGGCCCACAAGCAGAAAATGACAGTAACGGGCCGTAAGTAAATGAATGCTGGAAAATAGCCCAAGAATAAATGGGCTCTGAGAAGGCCAAAAGATAACATGGGCTGGAAACGGCCCAAGGGAATAACGGGCCGTTAATGGGTATAAAGTGATACATTGTTCTTTACGGGCCAGTTTCACCACGGGCCGTTAATGGGTGTAAAGTGATACACTGTTCATTACGGGCCAGTTTCACCACGGGGCGTTAATAGGCCAAGAGTTACATATGGCCTCATATGGGCCGAAAGACGTCATGGGCCATACATGGGCCAGAAGTGAAAACGGGCTGGAATCATATTGGATGGCCCAGATGACGCTAATGGGCCTAATTCGAATAGGGCGTAACGGGCCTTGGGTTAGCGGGCTGTAAATGGGCTATATGCGAATAGGCCGTTAACAGGCTTTCCATGGGCCGGCCCGCCACCTTTTGACCAAGTCAAACGGGCCGGCCTTTTCACAGGAATGGGCCTCTGTTGGGCCGTGCCACGTGTCGACGTATCATAGGCGCCTTCTGTCCAATGAGTGGATGGCATCTGTCCCAGCGATGAGCCGACACGTGTTTCCTCCAGCCAATGATGATTTTACACATGGAAAATCCCCATTCGTCGGGGCTGTTAACAGGTTATCGGATCCAAAACCCGACCCGATAGCTTAACGGCGTTCCGTTACGGTGGATGCCACGTGTCGGTCACCCTTGACGAAAGCACTTCTGTGACACACGATTTATCGTCATGGAAGTGGACACTTCCGTGATGATAATTTTGGTAATGTCATGGAACACTTCTACGACAGCACAGGTATGACTATCTTGATTTTGTCATAAAATCGTCATGGATGTACATGCATGACAGAAAACGTGACCTACTGTGACAAACACGTATCATCACGGAAGTGTATTTTTTTGTAGTGCAATAGCCCACTTCTCTGCTCCAATTTGCAGAAAACCCCTTATTATCTTGAAGGCAACCACATCCCTCCCTCACCTCATCAAAACAGCCTGAGAAATATATTTTGAGTGAAAAGTACTCCCTCAGTTCCTAAATATCTGTCTTTCTAGAGATTTCAATAAATGACTACATACGGAGCAAAATGAGTGAATCTACACTTCAAAATATGTCTATATAATCCGTATGTGATAGTCCATTTGAAATCTCTAAAAAGACAAATATTTAGGAACGGAGGGAGTAATATATTAGGAGTACATCAAAACAAGAGTGATTTCTTTCAAGTTTGTGAACAAGTACTACTATTCTACAACTTTGGATCCGGCGCAACGCACGGGTGATGACCCACAAGTATAGGGTATCTATCGTAGTCCTTTCGATAAGTAAGAGTGTCGAACCCAACGAGGAGCAGAAGGAAATGATAAGCGGTTTTCAAAAAGGTATTCTCTGCAAGCACTGAAATTATAGGTAACAGATAGTTTTGTGATAAGATAATTTGTAACGAGCAACAAGTAACAAAAGTAAATAAAGTGCAGCAAGGTGGCCCAATCCTTTTTGTAGCAAAGGACAAGCCTGGACAGACTCTTATATAGAGAAAACCGCTCCCGAGGACACATGGGAATTATCGTCAAGCTAGTTTTCATCACGTTCATATGATTCGCGTTCGGTACTTTGATAATTTGATATGTGGGTGGACCGGTGCTTGGGTGATGTTCTTACTTGAACAAGCATCCCACTTATGATTAACCCCTATTGCAAGCATCCGCAACTACAAAAGAAGTATTAAGGTAAACCTAACCATAGCATGAAACAAGTGGATCCAAATCAGCCCCTTACGAAGCAACGCTTAAACTAGGGTTTAAGCTTCTGTCACTCTAGCAACCCATCATCTACTTATTACTTCCCAATGCCTTCCTCTAGGCCCAAATAATGGTGAAGTGTCATGTAGTCGACGTTCACATAACACCACTAGAGGAGAGACAACATACATCTCATCAAAATATCGAACGAATACCAAATTCACATGACTACTAATAGCAAGACTTCTCCCATGTCCTCAGGAACAAACGTAACTACTCACAAAGCATATTCATGTTCATAATCAGAGGAGTATTAATATGCATATAGGATCTGAACATATGATCTTCCACCAAATAAACCAACTAGCATCAACTACAAGGAGTAATCAACACTACTAGCAACCTACAGGTACCAATCCCGGACTTAGAGACAAGAATTGGATACAAGAGATGAACTAGGGTTTGAGAGGAGATGGTGCTGGTGAAGATGTTGAGGGAGATTCGCCCCTCTCCCGATGAGAGGAGCGTTGGTGATGACGATGGCGATGATTTCCCCCTCCCGGAGGGAAGTGTCCCCGGCAGAACAGCTCCGCCACAGCCCTATATTGGTTCCGCCAAGGTTCCGCCTCGTGGCGGCGGAGTCTCGTCCCAAAAGCTTGCTTATGATTTTTCTTCGGACGAAAGACTTCATATAGCAGAAGATGGGCACCGGAGGGCCAACGGGGGGCCCACGAGGCAGGGGGCACGCCCAAGGGGATAGGGCGCGCCCCCCACCCTCATGGCCAGGGTGTGGGCCCCCTCTGCTATTTCTTCCGCTCAGTATTTTTTATTATTTCCAAAAATAACTTTCGTGGAGTTTCGGGACTTTTGGAGTTGTGCGGAATAGGTCTCTAATATTTGCTCCTTTTCCAGCCCAGAATTCCAGCTGCCGGCATTCTCCCTCCTTATGTAAACCTTGTAAAATAAGAGAGAATAGGCATAAGTATTGTGACATAATGTGTAATAACAGCCCATAATGCAATAAATATCGATATAAAAGCATGATGCAAAATGGACGTGTCAACTCCCCCAAGCTTAGACCTCGCTTGTCCTCAAGCGGAAGACGATAACAATAAATATGTCCACATGTTTAGAGGTAGAGGTGTCGATAAAATAAAATACGGACATGAGGGCATCATGGTTAATCTTATAACAGCAACATATATGGATATTGTCATATGATTTCTTATGCTCAAGTAATAATCTATTCACAATGCAAAGTATGAATCAGAAACTTTATTGAGAACTAACAAACTATAATCTCAGTCACTGAAGTAATTGCAATTTATCATAACATCAGAAAGAGTCTATGTCAGAGCTTTTTAGCAAGTCCACATACTCAACTATCATTTAGTCTTTCACAATTGCTAACACTCACGCAATACTTGTGGTTATGGAGTTTTAACCGGACACAGAGAAAGATAGGGGCTTATAGTTCGCCTCCCAACCTCTTACCTCAAGGGTAATGTCAACAATAATAGTTCATGCTAACTTACATCCTATTAGATATATGTATCAGGATCTTTCCAACACACTGTGCTTGCCAAAGGATAAAATGTAAAAAGGAAAGGTGAAGATCACCATGACTCTTGCATAAGGTAGAAGGTAATAATAAAAGATAGGCCCTTCGCAGAGGGAAGCAGAGGTTGCCATGCGCTTTCAGGGTTGGATGCACAAAATCTTAATGCGAAAGAACGTCACTTTATATTGCCACTTGTGATATGAACCTTTATTATGCAGTTTGTTGCTTTTATTTCTTCCACATCACAAGATCGTATAAAGCTTATTTCCTCCACACCAATCAATCATACATATTTAGAGAGCAATTTTTATTGCTTGCACCGATGACAACTTCCTTGAAGGATCTTACTCAATCCATAGGTAGATATGGTGGACTCTCATGGCAAAACTGGTTTAAGGGTTTTTGGAAGCACAAGTAGTATCTCTACTTGGTGCAAATAATTTGGCTAGCATGAGGGGGAAAGGCAAGCTCAACATGTTGGATGATCCATGACAATATACTTTATCTCAGATATAAGAAAACATAACCCATTACGTTGTCTTCCTTGTCCAACATCAACTCTTTAGCATGTCATATTTCAATGAGTGCTCACAATCATAAAAGATGTCAAAGATAGTATATTTATATGTGAAACCTCTCTTTCTTTATTACTTCCTATTAATTGCAATGATGACCAAAGCTATGTATGTCAACTCTCAACAACTTTTAATCATCATACTCTTTCTATGTGAAGTCATTACTCTCCATAAGATCAATATGATCTCTTTATTTCTTTTTATTCTTTTCTCTTTTCTTTTATTCACTCAAGATCATAACAAGATAATCAAGCCCTTGACTCAACACTAATCTTTATTATATAGCTCACGGACTCGATTACATAGAGGGGTCATAAATCAAAACTCAAAACTAGATCATACTAAAACTTTTATTCTACTAGATCAAGATAATACTAAAAAGGATCGAACTAAGAAAAACAGCAAAGATAGGAGATGTGGTGGTGGTACGATACCGGGGCACCTCCCCCAAGCTTGGCAGTTGCCAAGGGGAGTGCCCATACCCATGTGATTATGTCTCCTTTGCTGGTGAAGAAGATGATGGTTTAGTTGATGGCGTAGGCTTCTTCCTTAATTTGCGCTTGAGGACAGAATTTTGATCCCTTAGGTCATCAATCTCCTGCTCCAGGCTTAATATCTTTTTGCATAGTTCCTGCTTGTTTTCCTGCAAGAGGCGAAAAGGGATAAACTCGATCTTAAGTTTCTTTGCTCTATCAGGGAGGCTTGAATTTTTGAACTCCACATGCATGTCCCCAGGTTGAGGTAACGGGACTTCATCTTCATGTGAGCTCGTCTCCTCCTTTCTCTTGGGTTCATAGTCCTCTTCTTCTTCCGTAATCCAACCACAATGCTCCACATCCCCATAGACCTTAGGGTCTGCAAGGTAATCAGCCACATAGCTTTCTCCTTCCGAATCCTGGGACAACATGTTGCTCTAATCTGCAGCAGGACAGCTTGAAACGAAAAAAGAGGATATTTGCGTGATACGGGAGTCAAAACCTTCGGGAGATTATATAATGAATTTTTACCGACCAAAATACGTAACGTGCAAGAAAACGGAGTCCGGAGAGCACACGAGTTGCCCATGAGGCAGGGGGCGCGCCCAGGGGGTAGGGCGCGCCCTCCACCCTCGTGGAGCCCTCGTGTCCTTCCCGGACTGCTTCTTATTTTTTCTATTTTTCTAAATATTCCAAAACAGATAAAAATTGCCTTTAGAACTGTTTTGGAGTCGGTTTACTTACCGTACCACATACCTATTCCTTTTCGGAGTCTGAAACATTCTGGAAAGTGTCTCTTATGTATTCCTCCGGGGTTACGGTTTCAATAACATTGGTTTCAACATTTATAGGATTACCTCAGATATAATGTTTTATTCTTTGACCGTTCACCACCTTCGGATTTGTGCCTTCGAAGTTGTTAATTTTTATGGCACCGGAACAATACACCTCCTCGATAACGTAAGGACCTTCCCATTTAGAGAGAAGTTTTCCTGCAAAAAATCTTAAACGAGAGTTGGATAGCAACACATAATCTCCTATATTGAACTCACGCTTTTGTATCCTTTTGTCATGCCATCTTTTAACTTTTTCTTTAAACAACTTGGCATTCTCATAGGCTTGAGTTCTCCATTCATCAAGTGAGCTAATGTCAAATAACCTCTTCTCACCGGCAAGTTTGAAATCATAGTTGAGCTCTTTAATATCCCAATATGCCTTATGTTCTAGTTTGAGAGGTAAGTGACATGCTTTTCCATAAACCATTTTATACGGAGACATTCCCATAGGATTTTTCTATGCAGTTCTATAGGCCCATAATGCATCATCAAGTTTCTTGGACCAATTCTTTCTAGATCTATTAATAGTCTTTTGCTAAATTAATTTGAGCTCTCTATTACTCAATTCTACTTGACCACTAGACTGTGGGTGATAAGGGGATGCAATTCTATGATTAACATCATACTTAGCAAGCATTTTACGGAAAGCACCATGAATAAAATGTGAACCACCATCAGTCATTAAATATCTAGGGACTCCAAACCTCGGAAAAATAACTTCTTTAAGCATCTTAATAGAAGTGTTATGATCAGCACTACTAGTTGGAATAGCTTCTACCCACTTAGTAACGTAATCAACAGCAACTAAAATATGTGTATATCCATTAGAGGCAGGAAAAGGTCCCATATAATCAAAGCCCCAAACATCAAATGGTTCAATAACAAGTGAATAATTCATAGGAATTTCTTGACGTCTATTGATATCACCAATTCTTTGACATTCATCACAAGATAAGACAAACTTACGGGCATCCTTGAAGAGAGTAGGCCAATAAAAACCGGATTGCAATACCTTATGTGCAGTTCTATCTCCAGCGTGGTGTCCTCCATAAGCCTCGGAGTGACACTTGCGTAGGATCTGTTCCTGTTCATGCTCAGGTACACAACGTCTAATAATACTATCTACTCCTTTATAAAGATGTGGGTCATCCCAAAAGTAATGTCTCAAATCATAGAAAAACTTTTTCTTTTGCTGGTATGTGAAACTAGGTGGTATAAATTTAGCAACAATATAATTAGCATAATCAGCATACCATGGAGTAGTACGAGAAGCATTTATGGCATTTAATTGTTCATCGGGAAAGCTATCATCAATAGGTAGTGGGTCATCAAGAACATTTTCTAACCTAGACAAGTTGTCTGCAACGGGGTTCTCAGCTCCCTTTCTATCAATAATATGCAAATCAAATTCTTGTAGCAGGAGAACCCATCTAATAAGTCTAGGTTTAGCATCTTTCTTTTCCATAAGATATTTAATAGCAGCATGATCAGTGTGAATAGTTACTTTAGAATCAACAATATAAGGTCTGAACTTGTCACAAGCAAATACAACTGCTAAGAATTCTTTTTCAGTAGTAACATAATTTCTGTGAGCATTGTCTAGAGTTTTACTAGCATATTGAATAACATTTAATTTCTTATCAACTCTTTGCCCTAGAACCGCACCTACAACATAATCGCTAGCATCACACATAATTTCAAAGGGTAAATTCCAATCAGATGGATGAACGATAGGTGCAGAGATTAATGCTTTCTTAAGTATTTCAAATGCTTCTACACAATCATCATCAAAGACAAATGGTATATCTTTTTGTAACAAATTAGTCAGAGGCCAAGAAATTTTTGAGAAGTCCTTAATGAACCTCCTATAAAAACCGGCATGACCAAGGAAACTTCTTATACCTTTGATGTCCTTGGGACATGGCATCTTCTCAATAGCATCAACTTTAGCTTTATCAACTTCAATACCTCTCTCAGAAATTTTATGCCCCAAGACAATACCTTCATTAACCATAAAGTGGCACTTCTCCCAATTCAAGACAATATTAGTTTCTTCACATCTCTGCAAAACTCGATCAAGGTTGCTCAAGCAATCATCAAAAGAGGATCCATAAACGGAGAAATCATCCATGAAAACCTCACATATCTTTTCACAAAAGTCGGAGAATATAGCCATCATGCATCTTTGAAAGGTAGCAGGTGCATTACATAAACCAAAAGGCATACGTCTATAAGCAAAAGTACCGAAAGGGCAAGTAAAAGTGGTCTTTGATTGATCATCGGCTGACACAGGTATTTGAGAGAAATCAGAGTAACCATCTAGAAAGCAAAAATGTGTATGTTTGGATAATCTTTCTAGCATTTGATCAATAAAAGGTAAGGGGTAATGATCTTTTTTAGTAGCCTTATTTAATTTGCGGAAATCAATTACCATCCTATAACCTGTAATAATTCTTTGCGGGATCAATCCATCTTTATCATTAGGAACGACGGTAATACCTCCCTGTTTAGGGACACAATGGACAGGACTTACCCATTGACTTTCAGCAACGGGATAAATAATACCTGCCTCAAGAAGCTTTAGTATTTCCTTTCTTACCACTTCTTTCATCTTTTTCAACCGTCGCTGGTGATCATGAACTAGTTTGGCATCTTTCTCCCAATTTATTTTATGTTGACATAGAGTGGGACTAATGCCCTTAAGATCATCAAGAGTATATCCAATAGCAGCACGGTGCTTCTTTGGAGTTTTCAATAATTTTTCTTCTTCATGCTATGAAAGGTTAGCACTAATAATAACAGGATATATCTTTTTCTCATCAAGATAAGCATATTTAAGAGTATCAGGTAACGGTTTAAGCTCAAACACGGGATCACCCTTGGGTGGAGGAGGATCCCCTAGGATTTCAACAGGAAAATTGTGTTTCAGGATGGGTTCCTGTTTAAAGTATACTTCATCTATTTCCCTTCTTTCATTCATAAACATATCATTTTCATGGTCTAGAAAATATTGTTCTAAAGGGTCACTAGGAGGTACGGCAATAGAAGCAAGAGCAATAATTTCATCTTTACTAGGCAATTCCTCTTCACGGTGTTGTCTACGAAATTTAGAAAAGTTAAAGTCATGAGACATATCACCTAAACCAATAGTAACAACATCCTTTTCGCAGTCTATCCTAGCATTAACAATGTTCAAGAAGGGTCTACCAAATATAATAGGACAAAAGCTATCTTGTGGGGAACCAAGAATAAGAAAATCAGCAGGATATTTAGTTTTCCCACACAAGACTTCAACATCTCTAACAATTCCCATGGGTGAAATAGTATCTCTATTGGCAAGTTTAATTATGATCAATATCTTCTAACTCAGTAGGTGCAATATCATGCATAATTTCTTTGTATAAGTCAATAGGTATTGCACTAGCACTAGCACCCATATCACATAAGCCATGATAACAATGATCTCCTATTTTAACACAAATAACAGGCATGCCTACCACAGGTCCATGTTTATCTTTAGCACAAGGTTTGGCAATTCTAGCAGTCTCATCACAGAAATAAATAACATGCCCATCAATATTATCAGCCAAGAGGTCTTTAACAATAGCAATATTAGGTTCACCTTTAACTTGCTCAGGAGGTGTATAGGTTCTAATATTGCTCCTACGAACCACAGTTGAAGCTTTAGCATGATCTTTTATCCTAACAGGAAGGGGTGGTTTCTCAACATAAGCAGCAGGAACAATAGGATCATTATAAGTGATAGTCTTTTCTTCAACTTTAATAGGTGCAGCTACTTTTACTTCTATGGGAGGATGATATTTAAACCACTTTTCCTTAGGGAGATCAACATGAGTAGCAAAGGATTCACAGAAAGAAGCTACTATCTCAGAGTCAAGTCCATATTTAGTGCTAAATTTACGGAAAACATCGGTATCCATAAAAGATTTAACACAATCAAACTTAGGTGTCATACCTGATTCCTTACCTTCGTCAAGGTCCCAATCTTCAGAGTTGCGTTTAATTCTTTCCAATAAATTCCATTTGAATTCAATAGTCTTCATCATAAAAGAGCCAGCACAAGAAGTATCGAGCATGGTGCGATTGTTATCAGAAAGCCGAGCATAAAAGTTTTGAATAATCATTTCTCTTGAGAGCTCATGATTGGGGCATGAATATAACATTGATTTAAGCCTCCCCAAGCTTGAGCGATGCTTTCTCCTTCGCGAGGCCAGAAATTATATATAATTGCGATCACGATGAACAAGATGCATAGGATAAAACTTCTGATGAAATTCCAATTTCAATCGTTTGTAGTTCCATGATCCCATATCATCACATAGCCTATACCATGTCAATGCATCTCCCTTCAAAGATAAAGGGAAGACCTTCTTCTTAAGAACATCATCGGGCACACATGCAAGCTTAAATTATGCACAAACATCATCCACATATATTAGGTGCTCATCAGGATGCATTGTTCCGTCTCCTGCAAAAGGATTAGCTAGCAGTTTTTCTATCATACCCGAAGGAATTTCAAAGTAGACATTTTCATTTTCAGTAGGTTCAATAGGTTGAGGAGCAACTCTTTGCTCTACTGGTCGGGGTGAAGATACCCCGAACAAGCCCCTCGGAGGATTACTTTCCATAGTAACAAGTGACAGTAAATTTCAGCACACTATATAAATTTTTCCTTACCAAATTCCACCTACCAAAAGCGCTTCACTCCCCGGCAACGGCGCCAGAAAAGAGTCTTGATGACCCACAAGTATAGGGGATCTATCGTAGTCCTTTCGATAAGTAAGAGTGTCGAACCCAACGAGGAGCAGAAGGACATGATAAGCCGTTTTAAACAAGGTATTCTCTGCAACCACTGAAATTGTAGGTAACAGATAGTTTTGTGATAAGATAATTTGTAACGAGCAACAAGTAACAAAAGTAAATAAAGTGCAGCAAGGTGGCCCAATCCTTTTTGTAGCAAAGGACAAGCCTGGACAAACTCTTATATAGAGAAAACCGCTCCCGAGGACACATGGGAATTATCGTCAAGCTAGTTTTCATCACGTTCATATGATTCGCGTTCGGTACTTTGATAATTTGATATGTGGGTGGACCGGTGCTTGGGTGCTGTTCTTACTTGAACAAGCATCCCACTTATGATTAACCCCTATTGCAAGCATTCGCAACTACAAAAGAAGTATTAAGGTAAACCTAACCATAGCATGAAACAAGTGGATCCAAATCAGCCCCTTACAAAGCAACGCATAAACTAGGGTTTAAGCTTCTGTCACTCTAGCAACCCATCATCTACTTATTACTTCCCAATTCCTTCCTCTAGGCCCAAATAATGGTGAAGTGTCATGTAGTCTACGTTCACATAACACCACTAGAGGAGAGACAACATACATCTCTTCAAAATATCGAACGAATACCAAATTCACATGACTACTAATAGCAAGACTTCTCCCATGTCCTCAGGAACAAACGTAACTACTCACAAAGCATATTCATGTTCATAATCAGAGGAGTATTAATATGCATATAGGATCTGAACATATGATCTTCCACCAAATAAACCAACTAGCATCAACTACAAGGAGTAATCAACACTACTAGCAACCTACAGGTACCAATCCCGGACTTAGAGACAAGAATTGGATACAAGAGATGAACTAGGGTTTGAGAGGAGATGGTGCTGGTGAAGATGTTGAGGGAGATTCGCCCTCTCCCGATGAGAGGAGCGTTGGTGATGACGATGGCGATGATTTCCCCCTCCCGGAGGGAAGTGTCCCCGGCAGAACAGCTCCGCCACAGCCCTATATTGGTTCCGCCAAGGTTCCGCCTCGTGGCGGCGGAGTCTCGTCCCAAAAGCTTGCTTATGATTTTTCTTCGGACGAAAGACTTCATATAGCAGAAGATGGGCACCGGAGGGCCAACGGGGGGCCCACGAGGCAGGGGGCACGCCCAAGGGGATAGGGCGCGCCCCCCACCCTCATGGCCAGGGTGTGGGCCCCCTCTGCTATTTCTTCCGCTCGGTATTTTTTATTATTTCCAAAAAAACTTTCGTGGAGTTTCAGGACTTTTGGAGTTGTGCGGAATAGGTCTCTAATATTTGCTCCTTTTCCAGCCCAGAATTCCAGCTGCCGGCATTCTCCCTCCTTATGTAAACCTTGTAAAATAAGAGAGAATAGGCATAAGTATTGTGACATAATGTGTAATAACAGCCCATAATGCAATAAATATCGATATAAAAGCATGATGCAAAATGGACGTATCAACGGGCACATTGCTAGTAAAAGGAAAAGGCCTGCCGCGTTCGCGTCGCACTCCCCCCACACACGCCCGGGAATCGGGAGTACTCCACGGCCCGTCCGGCACGACAGATAACTTAGGGAAGGCATGTTGCCTAGCATTTTCACTTTCATGTGGGACCGCCGTTGAGCAAACCGACTATTGGCAAACCGCACCCCGCCCGCCGCCGGGTTGGAAAACAGAAACGAGGGGAAGATCTAGCTGTAGCACGGAAGCCAAGAAATTTGGTGTCAGATGGGGCTCGTTGATACAGTGGGAGCATTCTGTACTACTCTACTCCTACTAGTACCAATTTTGTACTATACAACTAGTACTACCACTATACAACTACTAGGTACGTGCACGGCACAGCATCGTAGGAACAAAAAACAGGAAGATCTTGTTTTGGGTGATTTATCTTTTTTTCAGTCAACGTAGTATGAATAATATGATGTGAGGGGCACCCATGAAGCTTATGTGGCTTGGTTGCATGGCTACGTAAGGTTAGAGAAAAATAAATAGATAATGTGTTTAGAGTGCACTCCACTAAACAGATATACTTTGGATCCATTGCAACGGGCCGGCACATCTATATCTATACCCCCTATATAGTGTGTGAATAACTTTGAAAGTTGGTCGTTGGATGAAGCCAATCCGACGGTACAAAGATGGCAAATCCGAGCACTACTGGCCGTTGGATATCATCTACATTCCACCAGATTCTGCCACATGTAGAATCTAGAAGACTCCATGGTTGAACTTCATTCATGACTAACTTTGCCACAACTAAGCTTAGGCAAAGTGTGTCTGCCACAAAAAATGTGGCTAATAAAATGGCCACCACAAGTGTGGCAAGATTTGGCAAGAAGTTGAGTCTGTGACATGTGGACCATGTAGCTAGAAAAGTGTGGCAAGCCACAAGTGTAGCAATGAACCAAACACATGCCTGGTGTGTTTGGTAGGGTGTATGAAGAGTGCATGATCCCAAGAGTTCCCTTCTCGACCCACTTATGGGTGTTTGGTAGAGTGTATGGAGGGTGTATGAGTCCACACTAGATTAGCACAAATACACTAGAAGCATGCATGAAGAGAGCATACATGAAGAGGGGTGTTGAGTTGAGCATGCATGAAGAGGGAACAACTATGCTGAGATGAGAACGCAACCAAACACACTTGTGGCACGCCTAAGCTTAGGCGTGGCAACCTTAGGCTGCAAACCAAACCATAACTTTGAAAGTTGGTCATTGGATGAAGCCAATCCGACGGTACAAAGATGGCAAATCCGAGCACTACTGGCCGTTGGATATCATCTACATTCCACCAGATTTTGCCACATGTAGAATCTAGAAGACTCCACATGTAGAAGCATAATGCACAAACCACCAGAATCTCATGCGTGCAATGCACGTGTACCTTACTAGTAGTTGGTAGTAGTAAGAAACAAATTCCGGGTTTGGCACGAGCTCGTACTGCGGGAGCACCACAAGGCCTGCCGCAGGAGTTATATTTCCCTCTCGGGGCCCACGGGACCGAACTTCAGTGGCTTAGTGCCCGGCCTATGAGTCAATGACATGCGGACCTTAAATGCGGCTGGCCCACATGTCATTCTCATGGTGGTGGTGTGGTTCGCGACTCACTCGTTCGAGATGAACCGGCCGGTGGTGGCGTGGTCGTGGCGAGGGTGCCACAGCTGGGCGTCGGGGCGTTACGAGGCGTAGATGGCCACACCGGCGGGTACTACCTGTAGTACAGAAGTACTCCAGCTGAGGATTGATGCCCGGGACGAAATGTGTCACAACCGCTGGATGAAAATTCGATGGTGCGGGAGTACGGATCGGAGCACAGCAGCGGAGCAGGCAAACCGCGTCCAATCAGGTGTGGCTGTGGTAGAAAGTTGATGGTCGCCGCAGTTCAGCTGGCCCACATGTCATGCACACAAAGGTAGAGGAGCGGTGGGGCCGAGAGGGATGAGCCGCATGTCAGGGGGATGAGGATCCCCTGACGTGAACAATCCTACCATTCTATCACTGACATGTGGGACCCGCAAGTGTGGGTCCCACCAGTCAGCGAAGGAAAGGCAGGGTAAGGCAGTGATAGCCACGTCGGAGGATCCATGTCCACATCGGGGGAAGTCATGCTTACAGGTAGGGTTGGAGCGGCGTCGTGGGAATCGCGTGTGGGTGTGGTAGTGGTAGAAACAAGAAACGTGATGGTTGTCGTGGTTCAACTTCCATGGACAAGCTGTCATGTCTCCTGACACATGTATATCAAAACTAGAGTGTTTATATTTCAAGCACGTGAACAAGTATTATTCTACTACTTTGGATCCATTGCAACGCACGGGCCAGCACATTGGTAGTAGTAGTGTCTATCTCTATCTCTAGAGGCCTTCCCTCATTCATCCTTTTCTCTCACAAGATAAACTACTCATACAAATGCATCTTGATGTTCTGTGGAACGCACGAGCATGTTTCCTTGGGGGTCTCTCCAGCGCAGCGTGGCCGTAGTTGCAACTTGACGCCCCTTGAGATGCCGACGTTGAGGGGCACTCGGATTTCCTCCGATGAGCAGGTAAGATGATTTTGATCACGTAGTAAATGCATTCTAAAGACTACTTCCGTGTCCATTTCCTAATTCCCCCCTGCCCACTGTTTCACAGGTTAGGCTCGGTGCGAGTGGAGATTGGCTTGCATATGTACGGGAGGGTACCAACATCAATTTGCACAACATTTACAACGGTGACACTGTTCCCATAGAACCTTTGTCCAACATTGGGATCAGCCATGCAATGGGCCACCGCATGAATTGGTATGATAGAACCACGGTGAGATCGAATAAGATAGCACGAACCTTGCACATGGCGGTCAAAGGTGGACCATGCTGCATGCGGCCGATATGTTGCCGTACGAGTACGAAGACGATGTGCTCCTTTCTAACCGCATCTTCGCGGTGACAAACCAGGGGACTTGTTTCATATGGGACACATCCTATGATATACTCCCTCTCTCCCAGTTTATTTGTTTTGAATCTTTTCGTTTTATAAGTTTCAAATTCAAATTTAGAGGGGCAGTGGGGCCGAGAGGGGTGAGCCGCAGGTCGGGGGACGTGTGGTGTCATGGGTTCGTGCGGTGTCGTGGGAATCGCGTGTGGCTGTGGTAGAAACTTGATGCTCGCCGCATTTAAGGTGGCCCACATGTCATGCACACAAAGACAGAGGGGCGGTGCGGCCGAGAGGGGTGAGGCGCATGTCGGGGGACGTGGTGTCTTGGGTTGGAGCGGCGTCATGGGAATCGCGAGTGGTAGTGGATGAAACGTGATGGTCGCCATCGTTGAACTTCCATGGACAAGTTGTCATGTCAAGGGACACATGCATTGCATACCGATCACTGGAAGGAGTAGTAGAGAAAGCTAGGCGGATAAATAGTTCCTTATAGTCAAGCGGATCCACGCTCTACTTGTTCCAAAGACATGCACACCATCGAAATAGTCCATCTATATCAATATACATAGAGAGGGAATATATTTTTTTACAAGAGAGGAAATAGTTCATCCATCCATAATGCCCTGCTGCTGGTGCATCTTCTTCTTCTTCTTCTTGTTCTCATTTTCTGTGGGAGACAGCTTCGCAACAAGCTCTCTGGACCTTGCAGCTATCTCGAAACTCACACGGGCATCAAGGGCAGCATATTTTATCCGCTCGTACGTCCAGGGATAATTCTCCCATCCAGACAACCTTAATGCCAGCGTCTTGTCACCCTTCTGAAGATTTGTTCCTAGCACAAAATTTGCTACGTCGAATAGGGATGGTGCCGGTTTATCACAATCTTCTACGGGAATTTTTATTTTGGTTTGTAGGTTAGCGATGCTTTTCAAATCAAGGTTGTACGGCTCCAACTTCTGTTTGTCCCCTGCGATGGCTGCCCCACAGAAGTATATGTCCTCCCGAGACAAGAAATTGTGAAGCTCACCTGGTATGGAGGGCGCGTGTATGATGTGGTACACCAAAACATCATCTTCGAGGCACAGCTGAAGGACAGTGGCGCGTTGGATCTTCCCAGTGGCACGCTCCGTGTACTCTGCGTCGAGACCGATGACATTCATCTCCACCTTTTGGAGGGATTTGGATACATTGTTGATCCACTTCCGAACAACCCTTGGGTGGTCGGTGACTGTGGCAACTATGCTCAACGAGCCTTCGACGAGGACATGTTGGACGCTAAAAACCTGCATCTCGATCTCTTTCTCCATTTGGAACCGCTGGACCGGAGGGCTATGGTTTGGAGAATTAGGATTAGATGGCTAGTCTAACTGAAGAAGATGATTATTTATAAGGGCTTCAGAATTACTCCAGGAGGATGTGAAGAGGTTAAAACATGTGAATGCAGTGTGGTTTGGATGCAAATGAAGATCAAGGAGTAGTGAAAAAGCCGAGGAAAATCGGTTCCCGATGGAGAAGTAAATGGGAGAAGTTATGCGCATGCATGAGGAGAGCTGCGGTGGTTTGACTGCTGCATGCAATGGATTGGACGGGCTCTTTGGTTGCCTTTTCTCTCTCCCACATGCACAGAATGGCCCACTTGCATGCTACAGTTTATTGGCTAGAGTCTGGCTACAGCTGCTCATGTGTACGCTAATTAATGCTGTGAATGTGGGGCATGGAGAGAAATGGGGGCATGCAAAAGGGTATATACGCAGACTAATTAGAGAAATACTGAAAAAAGTATGCGCAGACAAAAGAGGACCGGAGGGAGTACTACTCATGTTCCTACTACGGTTAAGGAATATGCGATTATCCTCAAAAAAGAAAAGTCCTTCTTCGCGCTTCCGCGTGCACGAGAATTTGGTTCTACTCGCAATATGGATGATAGCTGGAGGATGAAGTGAACCCAAAGGTATGCTAGCACGGGAGTGTGCTCATGTTCCTACTACTCCTACTACTACTACTAGTAGTAGTAGTAGTAGTAGTAGTAGTAGTAGTAGTAGTAGTAGTAGTAGTAGTAGTAGTAGTAGTAGTAGTAGTAGTAGTAGTAGTAGTAGTAGTAGTAGTAGTAGTAGTAGTAGTAGTAGTAGTAGTAGTAGTAGTAGTAGTAGTAGTAGTAGTAGTAGTACAACTGTGGTACACTTGATGGTCAAAATACTATTATTCATCCGGTCCTCATAGTGAAGTGACAAGACCCTGCGCCCGAGGTGACACCAGTCCAGGTGGCGTGTCCGGGTTACCATAGTCAACCTCACCTTGTGCACTATGCAATCACTGTCACCGCCGCTGTATAGCATGCCTCGCCTCGTCTCCCTCTCCCCTAGCACCACTCCATCTCCATCTCCGTCTCGCCGGAGATCCTGAGGTCACTCTTCATTATCTCACTCTGCCCCCGCATACCCTCGCCTCGCTCGCCTCCCCCAGTACCACTATTCCCTCGCTAGCCGCTCCAGCACCGACAGCCTTCTCCCCCGTAAATCAAGCCCCCCAAAACCCCACCTTCCAAACTCCACCATGGCCGAACGCGAACCGCGCAGGATCCATATGAGCCGCGATTGGAGCAATCTCCCCAGTGACGTCCTCGACCTCTGTTGTTCGTGTATGGATATGTTGAGCGCCCTGCGGCTGGCTGCATGCTCGAGGGGCATGCACACGGCCATCATCGAAGCTAGGCCAAAGCTTTTCAAGACACCCTGCTTGCTACTATCTGGTCTTGCGAGATTGGCTCACCATGATACGGAGGCGTACATGATGCCCCTCGACTTCAATCCGATCTCCATTAGCCGAAACTTCTTTGCAGGTATGTAGTGGGTCGCGGTACATCATTTCCCTCGACTTCTATCCGATCACCATCGCCCGAAACTTCTTGGCAGGTATGTACTGGGTTGGCATGAACTCCCACTGGATGGCTGCCTTCAGAGAAGACGGTAAAAAGTTGGTGCTCGTGAACTTCCAGACCTCCCATGAGATTATCCTTCCTCTGTTGGATTATATAGAGTTTTACCATCGGGGTCCTAGTCATCTAGATTACCACGTCAGTTGGACGGACCTTGTTTTGCAGAAGATTGTAATCTGCCAAGTGCCCACACGACATGCGAATTACGCAGACTTCAAGCTAATTGCCTTGTTCGATCGCGGACTCGCCTATCTTTACGCCGGTGCCTACTTTACCTGGAGACAACTCAGCTCACAGTGGATCATCGTCAAAGCTGATACACACTTCTGTGATGCTATTGAACACAATGGCATCATCTATGCGATCGACAAAGCAGATGGCACCACGTATTGCTGGGACGGTGCGTGTAAGTTGTTTCCATCTCATGTTAATGATGACGCCATGACACTGTTTGAACTTTTTGTGATGATTGGCATATCCCTGTTTGAGCAGAATTTGAGTAGAACTATGGCAATGTATTAGAGACGCCATAAATCAGCTATATTTGGAATGAGTTAATTCATGCGATTGTGATCATGTCATTACAGCCAATTTGTACCCCTGAATAATCAAACGGTTAGGAATATATGGATATTCTCCTTATTTTACAGTAATCTATATACTACTACTAAATATGAGTGTGTATCAATGGCCATGTTAGTTTCCTCATTTTCATGATGTAGAAACATGCACCACACTGTTGGTTTCATCTAACCATACATTAGGGAAGTAAATGTGCATATGGAGAACTCTATATTTGGAAGTAGTGAAATCCTGTAATGCTTACCATGTGTACATACCTATATTCGCCCTTCAGCAATCAATGGCTAGAATAATATCCTCACAAAAATTTTGCCCACAGAACACGAGTATATAACAATGCATGGTCTGTTAGTTACCTTGGAAAATTTGTTTGTGAGGACAGAACACGATTACATAACATGCATGACATGGTAGTTTCCTGTGAAGAATCGATTGCGAGATAACATGAGTATAACCATGCATGGCACTTCTATATTTTCGAACCCAGTATACATTTCCCTGTATTTTCCTCCCAGTTCCAACAGGGACATATCAATGATGTTTCTTGCATTATCCTACTCATACTCTGAACAATGCTGATCTTACATTAACAATGCCTGTCCTTTTTTATATGATGCAGTGTCCCTACAGTTACTGCCCTTTGTAATCAAACCACCTTTGCCAAAAACAGGGAAGCACAACTGGTTCCTCGCTCGATCAGACGACGACAAAAGACTGATGATCATTCGGACACATGAGCCAGAAAAGTTATATTGCAAAAACCCCACTGTATACAAGCACCGTGAAATACGTGAGTATCCTGACAATGGTTGTTACGTCTATGAGCAGGATACCAGCTTGTTGGGGCCTTCAGGATTTTTTAGTTGGAGGCGGGTAAATAGCCTTGGTTCACACTCTCTGTTTCTCAGATTCAATTATCCGATTAACCAGGAGATCACTATTGGCAAGGACCTTGATGGCAGAGAGGCTCTGTTTGCTATGGAAAAATGTGTCTACACGGCGAGCTCTAGGAGTTCGGGAGCAAACTCCCCTGATTGTCAACGATACAGTCTGCAGCCAAAAGAAGGTGAGAATGACAAAGGCATCCGGATTAACTTTGATCCTTGGATGTCTCAATTACGACAGGCAGTGATGTGGTTCAAGCCTTCAGGTTGATAGGTAATTGGGCTGTTGTGTCGAAAGGGTGGAGTACTGGTGTCTCCGGATCATTGGTCGCTGAAGCGGGGCTGCAAATTATGATGGTGTTGGATCACCTCTTCGAATGACTTTGTTGTCTTTGCTGCTTGTTCTAGATGGGTAGTCCTTTCTTTTGTTATGCATATTCCTTGTCATTTGGTCATCCTCGTCTATGTCACTCTTACTATGTAATAGTTTCCTCTGTTTAGAATGTCATTCTCGTCTGGATCACGAGAGTCTGAGCGCTGCAGATGGGTGCGTTTTGGTGGTGTAGCAAGACTTCTTATGAACTATCATGTCTTGATGTTTATGTCAGTAGTAGTCACTAGTCAGTGTTTGAATGTTGTATATATCGTTGTTTCGAACTGTTTATTGTCTCGAACTACTGGTGGGCTAAATGAGGGCATCACCATTCTCCAGTGTTCAGAGTGTATCTCCTTTTTTCAAGTTATATAATTTGAGCTCAGTGTCTTTTCGATGATGTACACTTGTTTGGGCCAGTGAGGTGTCGTTGAATATGGGCCGAGTAGTAACGCAATGCCAAACAGGTCAATTATGACTCTCAGGCCGGGCTCTCAAAAGATCCTCAAAAAAAGGCCGGGCTCTCCAAAAAAGAAAGAATAAGGACTCTTAGGCCGACATGTGGGCGCCACCGGTGTTTTCGTGCGCTTGCGCGCCGAGAGCATATTGGCGCGTGTTCGAAATTCAAGCTACCTTTTCATCCCCAATCTCCCGCCCCTCCCCCACCTCTGGAATCTCGATTCCTACTCCAGTTCCCCCAAATCCCCCTCCTATACTCCCTGTACTCAAGCTCACTATCATGTCGCCGGTCAACACGGATCTCCGAGCCGGAGATCCTGAGGTCCGTCCTGCCTTCGGTCGCTGCGTGCTGTCGCTCAACAGTGGCATGGCGGCGCTTGACGACCAGTTTGCCGGCAAAGTGCTGATGGTAACCATCAACGGCGACCGGCCTCCCGTCTCGCCAGACGACCTTGTCAAAGCTCTTGGCATTGCGCACGGCATCCAAATAAGTGACTTGCTCGTCGAAGTCTGTCCGCCACCGGCTGATTTCTTCGTCAGGTTCCGGACAACTTTCGACTGCAGTCGTGTGTTCGAATCTTCCCGGCGTTTGTTCTGCGATGGCGCGCTGGTGAGCTTTGATCGGTGGCACCCAGGATGGGGCTCGGTGCCCTCTGAGCTTGAGTTTTTAACAAAGCTTACCTTCCACGGCATGCCTCGACGTGCTTGGAACAGCGAGTCCATGAATGAGCTTATCAACGACCTTGGAGGTGAGCTCGTAAGTATGTTTGTTCCTCCAGACAGCTGGGCTCTGACGGTTATGGCATGGATGAAGAAGCCGTCCACCATACCGAAGGTGATTGGTGTTGAGATACCGGTGCAGGAACCGGGGTTGTACTATTCGTCGCCACCAAGGCCGCCGCGGACCACGTTAGGGATGTACCTGTATCGAGTGTTCGTGCATGTCGAAGAAGTGGTCAATCCATCAATCGAAGTCCTGCCGCCGCCGCTGGTGCCAGGGTCCGTCGACGACGTCCATTACAGGAGTCAACGTCAGACTTTCCCCGTGTTGCTCGGAACGATGGATGGCACAGGGCCTACTCCATCGCGCGGCGGAGGCCACTGCTTCTTTGGGAGAAGAGGCAGGGCTGGCTGCCTGGATGTGCTCTAATTTGAGGTAACAACTGAATCTTGTCAGATACTAGTTAAATCCGAGCTATGGGTGTGAAGCACTGATGTGCCAGTACATTTGATTGTGACCTGTTCTAATTTTGTACCTGAACTTTTTTTAGAAAGGGTTGTACGTCAACTTAATGTGCTAGCAGAACTTATTGTGTTGTCTGTCTGTTTTCTTTGCACAGCATTCAAGATATTTCCCTGCCATTGATAAAGACGATGAACCATTATGTACGAGTTCGTTGGTTTCAACATAGCACTACCCGTAGCGATCCACTGCTTCCATCCTGATTGTGCCGCCTGCGTGAAATTTTTGTATGCAAGTTCAGTGTGCTATGATGTTCTATATGATTGTGTCAACTATATAAGTTTTTACTGAGCATCAGCAATGCATATGGCTGAAAGATGTATTTACGAGCATCGACCGATGGTCTCTCTCTCTCTCACACACGCACACACGCACAAGTGGGACCCGTTGAATTATTTCTTTGCTCGTGACAACTTTTAATTAGGTTCCACTGTAATCTAACTTTTTTCTTAAGTTATTAATTGAGCTCAGTGACTTCAAAAAGTTGTACAGAACCCTTGTTTGGGCCTTTCCGGCGTCGCTGAATGTGGGCTGAGTAGCCATGTTAGGTTGTACTGTACTACACAGGCCTTTTTTTCAACATCAGCAATGCAACTGGGCTGACAGTTGTACACAATATCCGGGTCAACTTGTTATTCTTCGCCCCGCTAAGCTGCAAACTTTCCTAGGAGGTATGCATTAGGCTTAACAAGAAAATGGACTTTAAGAAATAATAAATGGGATGTAATTATAATAACTGGGCAGTAACTATAAAAAATGCACCAAACGCGTAATTAGTTTAAAAATATATTATTTTTGGAATTTGAAAATTTTAATTTCATTACTTGTTGCGCGCGCAATATTTCGTTGGATTTTAACGTAATACAACTTTATTTTGAAATTATATTTAATCTGACTAGAAATTTCGGATAAAAATATTTCGGATCCCATAAAAATGTGGGAATTTTTTTTGAATTCTGTTTTGAGCGGTTGGTTGAAATTATTAATCGTTGTCCTAGCTAGAAAATGGGTTGTACTTTTAACAAAATGTAAATGGGCTGTAGTAAATTCCATTAGAATTAAAAAATGGGTTGTACATTCTTAGAAATTGCAAATGGGCTATATGTTCTCTGCCACACACTTGTTGGCCTTCTAAGTTGACGCGTCCCCTAAAAAAACTAAGTTGACGCGTATGCAAGGCTTTGTCAACAACACACGGTTCTGGCAGCTATGGCCGTTGGATGTCCATCCAACGGATGTCGTGCTTCTTCTTCAATCTCGGATAATCTTGCTTCAGCCGCCCAAAAAATGATTCCTTCCCCTGACATCTAGCGCGCACCGTTTCGGAGGCTGACCTGTGGGCCTACTAAGTTGACGCGTACCAATGGCTTTGTCAACTTAGTCAATATAAAACGATTATAGCTGCAGTGACCGTACGATGTCCATCCAACGGCCGTAGTGCTTCTTCAACCTCTGGTCTTCTTGCTCCAGCCGCCCAAAGCAGCGCCGGTCGTGCCGCATGCTCCTGCCTCCCGTGGCCGACTGTGATGCCGCGGAGGCCTCATCGCCCCCTACTACTCCCACCATCGGCCAGGCCATTCCTCTACTCACCCACACCCCCTGTTATTCTGCGGCGACAGCAGCCTCACACTGCAACCGAACCAGTGAACCCTCGTACTCCTTTCCGCGCGGGCTTCCACTGCTGCGTCTTCCCCGGCTCCACGTCGTCCCCTTCCTAGGCCTCGCCGTCGTCCACCGCCCTGGTGCTCTCGGCGCGGCGTGGTCAACATGGTCAAGGAACGGCTTCCATCGGACGTGGACTGTACGTGGAGAGGCTGACAGCTGGGTCCACGACGGCAGCAAGGAAGTGCCTCCTTATTATGCGGAAAATAATTATTCCTCCACCTGACAGCAGGGACCCACCGTACGGGCCACCGTATTTCACGAAAAAAATGTTTCCCCCCTGACTGCAGGGACCCACCGGCCGGGCCACCGTATTGCGTGAAAAAAACATTCCCCCCGCTGTCAGCTCGGACACACCCGAAGTGCCTCCTTATTCAGGACAAAAAATGAATACTCCCACTGCTAGTTGGGACCCACCTTGGTGGGAGGCTGACTTGTGGGCCTACTAAGTTGACGGGGACGGAGTGCTTTGTCAACTTAGTCAATATGAACGATTCTAGCTCCAGTGATCGTACGATGTCCATCCAACGGCCGTAGTGCTTCTTCAACCTCTAGTCTTCTTGCTCCAGTCGCCCAAAGCAGCGCCGGTCATGCCGCATGCTCCTGCCTCCCGTGGCCGGCTGTGCTGCCGCGGAGGCCTCACTGCCCCTACTATTCCCACCGCTGGCCAGGCCATCCCTCTACTAACCCACACCCCCTGTTATTCTGCGGCGACGGCAGCCTCACACCGCAGCGAACCAGTGAACCCTCGTACTCCTCTACGTGTGGGCCCACTGCCGCGTCTTCCCCGGCTCCGCGTCGTTCCCTTCCTAGGCCTCGCCGTCGTCCACCGCGCTGGAGCTCTCGGCGCGGTGTGGTCAACGTGGTCAAGGAACGGCTTCCATCGGACGTGGTCTGTATGTCGAGAGGCTGACAGCTGGGTCCATGGCCGCAGCAAGGAAGTGCCTCCTTATTACGCGCAAAATAATTATTCCTCCGCCTGATAGCGGGGACCCACCGGACGGGCCACCGTATTTCGCAAAAAAAAACGTTACCGCCGCTGACAGCTCGGACCCACCAGCTATATCTTCGCAGCAAGGAAGTGTCTCCTTATTACGCACAAAAAAATGAATACTCCCCTGTTAGCTGGGACCCAGTATAGTGGCAGGCTGACTTGTGGGCCTACTAAGTTGACGGGGACGGAGGGCTTTGTCAACTTAGTCAATATGCACGATTCTAGCTCCAGTGACCGTACGATGTCCATCCAACGGTCGTAGTGCTTCTTCAACCTCTGGTCTTCTTGCTCCAGCCGCCCAAACCAGGGCTGGTCGTGCCTCGTGCTCCTGCCTCCCGTGGCCGGCTGTGCTGCCGCGGAGGCCTCACCGCTCCTACTACTCCCACCGTTGGCCAGGCCATCCCTCCACTCACCCACACCCCCTGTTATTCTGCGGTGACGGCAGCCTCACACCGCAGCCGAACCAGTGAACCCTCGTACTCCTTTCCGCGCGGGCTTCCACTGCCGCGTCTTCCCCGGCTCCATGTTGTCCCCTTCCTAGGCCTCGCCGTCGTCCACCGCCCTGGTGCTCTCGGCGCGGCGTGGTCAACGTGGTCAAGGAACGGCTTCCATTGGACGTGGACTGTACTTGGAGAGGCTGACAGCTGGGTCCATGGCCGCAGCAAGGAAGTGCCTCCTTTTACGCGCAAAATAATTATTCCTCCACCTGACAGCGGGGACCCACCGAACGGGCCACCATATTTCGCGAAAAAAATGTTCCCCCTGACTGCTGGGACCCACCAGCTACATCTTCGCACGCAAGGAAGTGTGTCCAGGCAAAAAAACGATTCACCCTCCTGACTGCTGGGACCCACCAGCTACATCTTCGCACGCAAGGAAGTGCCTGACAGTCGGGACCCACCTGGTCGAAGCGTATGTAGCGTTGTCATTCTGGTCGCGAATGTGTACGTACATGTGGGTCGATGTAGAGGCATGCACGTGTCGTAGTAGAGGCGCGCACGTAGCATGTACACGTACGTACAGCGGCCAGTGTGCAAGAAAGAAAATACGGCCACGTACGTACATATGGGCAGGGTCTCGAACGCCTACTCGCACATACGTACGGTGAGGGCTCGTGTACATGGCTGGGTCGAAACGGAGAAACAACGTTGTCGTCGTGTTCATGGGGAGCCAGCCGGCTGGGTCGGAACGGAATGCGTCGTCGTGTTCATCGGGAGGGCTTGGACGGAACAGCCGATGGAAACGAGGCCTGGCGTACCGCAGAACGGAGGAAACGGCCTTGTGTTCGACCAGCCACGTTCGAAACGGGATCCTGTTCATCGGGAGTGGTCTGGCGTACCGCAAAACGGAGGAAACGAACCTCCTATGGTCGAAACGGGGGTCCTGTTGATCGGGAGGGGTGTGGCGTACCGCAAAACGGAGGAAACGGACTTGTGTTGGACCGCTACGGTCGAAACGGGGGTCCTGTTCATCGGGAGGGGTGTGGCGTACCGCAAAACGGGACTCCATGGGATACTGTTCATCTCCACCGTCGACCCCCTCCAGCCTCCATGGGCTACTGTTCATCCACCGTCGACCTCCTCCGGCCTCTACCTGCGACTGTTCATTCACGGGCTCCTGTTCATCCAGCCTCCACCACGCGCTACTCCACCGGCTACTGTTAACCCAACCCTCTCCACGGCCTCCTGTTCAACCACCCCTCCACGGGCTACTGTTCATCCAGCCCTCCACCATCTACTGTTCATCCAGCCCTCCACGGGGTCTTGTTCATCCAGCCCCAACCGGCTCGATCGATCGGGGTCCTGTTCATCGAGAGGCAACACCACGGGGTCCTGTTCATCCACCCCCACCGGGAACTGTTCATCCAAACCCCCCTAGCAACACTCACTATTCATCCAGAGGCAGCATCGATCGGCTTCAGTTAGCAGCAGTAGCGAAGGAATCGCTCGATCGGGTTCAGTTAACAGCCATCGATCGATCGCTCGGGTTTAGTAACGCGTAGCCTGCAGTGCAATCGCTCAGGTTCAGTTAGAGCCCAACGCCTCGCACCCACGCGCGTGCGTGTACAAGAGAAACGCGCATCGCTCGGCCCCGACCACCCACCGTAACCGGGAACACCCGATATTTTCCTCGCCCTCGCTTCTACCACGGGTTTTTCCGTCATGGACGGCCCAAAGAATGTCATGCAGCTGCGTCTCCAGCCCGCCCAGGACGAAAAGCCCATTTTCTGTCATGATTTTTTGTCATAGAAGTAGGACCCCACCACATCTATGATGATACCGTGTTTTGTCACAATTATTGTCATAGAAGTGTCATAAGTATGACAGGAAAAAAATCGTTCGGCCCAAAATGTCACGGATGTGTCTTTTTTTGTAGTGATAATAACTTTATTATTGCCTCTAGGGCATATTTCCTTCAGGAACCTCTTTCAAGCACTGGTGGCCCTGCGACTGCCCGCCAACGCCACGAAGAATGTCCACCTGGAGGTCGCGCTCGCCGCGAGGCGCCTCGCCCTGCAAGAATTCGTCGACCTACACATCCACGTGTACGAGAAAATCATGTGCATAGGTATCTACAAGGCCAGTGAGGACGCTACGACGTTGGCCTTCTTCAACCGGCTGGAAGCCTTGGATGCCTTTGCTGAGAAGCACCTTGACCTCGCCACAAAAGCCGCCGCTCCTTAGCCGCTGGTCGGTGGCCGGGCGCACTGAGTTGAGGAGGAGGAGCTCGTAACGTTGATGGATGCATCTTTCTTCTTGCCTCCTGTAACCACCACTGTGATCGCATCATCATGGTTGTAATTCTTATTGTGCTATTGCATTCTCGTTCCAGTCAATACAAACATGTGCGATCCCTTTGCTTAATTATATGCATCACTATAACTAGTACTCCATCCGTCAATTTATAAGTTGTGCTGCCAGTGTTTGGGGCCGGCGCATGATCACGCACGTTCGTGTGCATGCGGTTGCGCCGGGCGCGGCGCGACGATGCAGTTACCCGCTGCAAAAATTGCCATGCGGGGGACGTGGCATTGACCATTGGGCGGCAACAGTCGGTCATCCGGGTGCCCAATAAAGGATGCAAAGAGGGATCCTACAGCAGCAAGGACCAGCTTCCCTACCGATAGCTCATCTAACAGAACTCCCAAGTTAACTGTGCCGAGGCTTGAGTAGTCATCAGATGGGTGATCGGATGGAAAGTGGCCTCGATATTAAATTAACTGATTTGATGGGTCACTGTAAACATTTAATTGCGTTGAATGTATATAGTGCTCCATCATATTAGTTGAATTAACCTCGAGGTCCTTGTTTTGTAACTTTTGACATTTTTTATTTTTTGTACACATGTTGATTGGCTTGAAGAAGGTCTTCTCGTTACTTTTTGATAATTTTTGTTTTTTGAACACATGTTGATTGGCTTGAATGAAGGTATATCCCGTTACTTTACGACATGTTTCCAAAACACGGACCTCGAGGTTAATTCAACTAATAGGACGGAGCACTATATACATTCAACGCAATAAAATGTTTTCCAAAAAAGTGATATGATTTCTGTGAAATAAGTCATGTATGTCAAATTAACCTCTTTGTACTTGTTCTCGAATTAACCTTCAGGCCTTTTTGCCGCGTATCACACACATCTTGTTAAGTTGAACCATTTATGTTCTCTTCCCTAATCAAAAACAGTTCATTCGACTGAACTGTATGCCGTATATCACACACACCTTGATCTGGCTGACCGTTTCTTTTGTGTTGCCTAATCACAAACAGTTCATCCAAGTGAACCATGTATATCGCACACACCTTCATCTGGCTACCCATTTCTTTTGTTCCTCCTCATCGCAAACAGTTACTTGAACTGAACCGTATGCCCTGCATTGCACACGCAACTAAAATCTGAACCGTGTTTGATGCATCCTCCATCGCCAATGTTTTGCACCTTTTCTGACGGGTTTTTTACACCACTGTTTGCAATTATTGCATCGCACACAGTTTTGTCGAAGGGTCTCTGATCGTAGTGTCGCGTTAGCAGCATCCTGCAGTAGTGATGTGTCATATGAACCATTCCTTTTGCGTCACGATATATGCTATCGAGCTCAAGGCGAGTATTTGTCACCCTTGTTGGTAGAAGCTCGACATCTATTCTCAAAAATGTGATACAAGTCACCAAACTGAGTTAACACTTAACCCAAGTCACATGGCCATGTTTTCTGAATCTGATCACTCGATAGGACCCAGAGAATATCTCTCCGAATTGGAAGGGCAAACCCCATCTTGGTCAACCATGTCTCACGGCATGTCTCACTACTCACCGGGAAGATACCCAGTTACGGGGTAGTGTTTGATATACCCTAAGTGAGTTGGTCCTCATCTCGAGAACCTGCGAGGACCTCAAGTCTAGGACTTGGAATATACGTTGTACTTGAGACTAACATACGACAATATCTCACTATGTCTCAAAGTGGGTATGTCCGACTCAGTGATCCCCATCCCTTGGTCCATACGACCGGGTTAGCATCTCTATGCCCATGACTTGTGAAACATAGTCATCAACCGAATCATATACTAGCCAAAGGATATGTGTATGCATATCCTGATATGGGGTTGCCCGATCTTCATGGAGGATCTGCATGACGAACGAATCAACGCCACCTGAAAGGGCGAAGGAAACCTCGATCCTAGTCAACAACGTTGTCGGGTAAAGGATAACTAGCGCAACCTGACGAGACCAATGCAAGCTACTGCATATGCAACAACCAACAAAAAGTATTCCCCCAACGACACTCTTATTTTCCAACCCACACAACCACGCATGAAGTTGGAAGCATGAACTGGTCGCCACCTCTATGGCTACTATTGTAAAATCACAAAGTGAGTTTACCCTCTCACAAGGCAAGATTACAAGAGCTAAGTAGGAAGTGAACACTCAACCAAGATTCACTTATCTATGTCATTGTCTGCGTCTGTGTTATGTTGGTACATCATGGTGTTCATAGACACATCTAGAAGATGGTCTTACGTGTGTATATCCACACATAACCATGCGTTTACTGAATTAAGTGCTCAAATTGACAAATTTAGAGCAACTTATCCTAATGTGGGATAATTCCATTGGAATTGAAATGTCGTTGAAGTTGATTCACAAGCATTCAATGGTTATATTCAGTATATCATACATAACCAGAATGGTTTGGCTTGATCTCTTTTGAAAGAGAGTCAATATTGCATAGCCAATGTTGCAGAATTATGATTTACACTACAACAAAAACCCACATATACCAACACATATCTACCAACGAAATGATAATATGTGTTGTTTGTTTTAACCTCCCACCTCCCCAACTTATTCCACCCTCCCCTGCTTAGCGCTAACCTCTTCTCCCTAGAAAAAATCTAACCTCGCCATACGGCGTACCCGAGCTCACCCAATTCTTCCGATCCGTCATCTCCCCTCCCCCTCGATTCCCATCTCACCCGAGCTCCATGACCACGATGCTGACCGCCACCACTTATTTCTGCTAACTCAGGCGCTCTCCCACGGCGTCGCTCACCAGCCAGGCTGCTCCTTAGTCCTCTCCTCTGATTCTCCACCGCCGCGACTCCCTCCTCACCGCTGCACATGACCCAGCAGCAACCCTAGCCGCCACGGGCCGCCCGTGCGAATCCCGTGTAGGCCCTCTACCCCACGTCTATGTATGCGCCGGTGCCAACTCGGGCCCGACGATGCTGCTCCGCCTTGGCTACCTCGCCTCCGACACCGACGATTTAGTAAGGCACTTGTCTCGTCTGCTGGTACCCCTCTGATTCTTTGTGGTGGCATAGCATCATTCCATGGTCGATTCTCTGCCGGAAATTGCAAATGTGATCTACGCTACTTAGTGTTAGCCATCGTGGTGTCGTACATCACGGCTAGATAACACCCCATCACGGTCAGTTACCTTACTGGATGCTCCCAAATTCACTTAACCATTCTAGGTATTTTAGTTTCGTCCTTGCATCTTTCAGGGTGCACTGCTATATAGTTCTGCACATGCAAGCCAGTTGTTTCTAGTTTGGTTGATCTATTTGGATATATGGTTGAGTCCATATGTGTTAATTCTGAAAGAGTGCTTGCGTCCTTTTTTTAATCTCAATAGTTCGTTCTTGTTGCTATGTCTGTGGATGAATCCTTACCGATTTCATTGTCACATGTTGTGTAATACTATAAGAATAAGTCTCACATGCGTCCATCTATCCTAATATTCCACTTTATTGTATATATAATCCTTAATTTCATCTTCCCTTACAATTTCTGAAACTGACCTTGCTTCAGTCAACATGTGTCTGTTTCTTGGGTTGCATTCTCATCCTTGTAGTAGTTCGATCTGTTGTGTCGATGAACATCCACGTGAGGCTGCAGGATGGATGTGAGTTACCAAAACATTGTCTCTCTTAATCAATATATCACTGACTCAGTTTCAATTGTTGATCCACCTGTTGAGTCCAACATTTAGTTGACCTTTTCATTGTGGTGCTTGTAGAATGGTGTCGTGGCAGCACTACACAATTAACTAACGACGGCGAGCAACATCACAGCTCTTCTCATTGTGTGCACATGTTGTGGAGCCGCCGGCCTGCTCAAGCCGCCCTCAATCAGTGCCAACCCTGTGTGAGAAAACTGTATGGTACTGATTTCTTAGGTTGTAAGGTTATGTCTTCCCCTAGGATTTAAGGTGGTGAACTATGATATACTATGACTGTAACATGGTTTGTTGTTTCTTGACTTATTTCAATAATAACTTCAGTGCTTGAGTCATAACCCTGTAAGGTTTCACCTTGCTCCAATTACTCAATCAGAACTCGTGGTTCTACATGTTGTTGGCTCTCAACTTCCTTCAATCAGCATCCGATCCTTCACAAGATCATGAAGTATTTATGTCTCACTGGTTCTTCACCGGCCATAGGAGTTGATATAAACATCAATATGCTCATGGTAATACACCCTACTTTGCATACTAAACCATATTGAGCTATTTTAAATGCAGAACATCTTTAATAAACTGAAGATGATGTCACAACCCTACTTTGGTTTATAGATTACAAAGAGATTGCCCAATCTGGAAAACAAAAGGTGGATGCCAAGGTGAACAGTCGTGTGATGCCTGCAGCGGGGATGTTGAAAAGTTTGTGTAAGTTCTTTTGGATTGCTCTCAAATATAAATTTCTTCATACGCGTGCGCTGATGTAGAAACAACAATTGTCTCAGATATCTTCTGAAAGATCATGTGTCATGATATTTGAGCAAAGAAGTGTGTAATTTCCCAATCTACATTAGTAGTGCTATTTTGATGCAATGCTACATTTGATATCTTCTAGTATTCCTTGTAGATTTTGTGTTGATCTAAATATTGTACTAAACTTATCTGTATAGTTGTATACAGAGTTGCTAAGGGACCTGTAGCATAGAGAGGCTAATATGCCATTTTGTCAAGATAATTAGACTTCTTGTACTAAAGTTTACTATAGCAATTTGTACTAAAATTTACCTTGTTTTACAAAATTATCTTGTTTCTAATTTTTGCATTATTGTACAAAAATTTGCCTTGCTACTGTTGTACTAAAATTTAACCATTGAGTAGGTAGTAAGAATTCAAGGGAGCAAAAATAATGAGAAAGGAGCACTCGGGAAAATTTGCCTTGCTACTGTACGTATTTTTGAATTATTGAAACCTTTCATCTATTTATATTTTCTGGGAACTGCGTATCTTTCTTTGAAACCAAAGGATGTGTTGCATGTTAACACATGTTTATTTTAAGGAAGTACCTCATTTCTTACATAGTATGTTTGCTTTAAGGTTTGCATTAACTCAATTGACGTATAGTAGATTTGTTTATAAGAAAACAAGGATCAAAAGGATTTGTTAGATGTAGGCTATTAATCTACTTTTCTGCATACAAAGCTACTAATGTAGTGACCTTCAAGCATTGTATGTTCCTCCTCCTTTACATTTTGCTGCTCTATTAACCTCATTTTCTCTACAGTAAGTTGCTCATCTCATTTCTTTGTTTTTGTAGATTGCCAAGATAATATGGATGATGCGTGGATCAGATGTTGATCGCAAGGATGATAATGGGCTACTCTAGATAATTAGAATGTCATTTTCAGGACAATTTTGAAACATTATAGTTGGTTGCAAGGTTGAGAGTTTGGCTACTGCTAGATAGTTTCACATCATGTAATATCTGGATCGTGTTCTTTGTAATGCAACATTGTTGATTTAATATATGTGACCTTCCTGTTTATTATTTTGTGGCTCCTATACACTATCTATATTGACCTAATAATTCTGGATGGCAATCTATAAAATATCATCAACTATTCATGCTATATGTATCGAAGCATCTAGTCATTGCCATCATCTGTTATATCATTGTGTATGGTAACCAACAGCGCATATGATGTGTTGTTAAACTCTAACTCTATATGTCGCTACCTTACAACGCTTCTACATGTTATTTACCAACGCATGTATATACGTTGTTGTAGACCCAAGCAACGCCACCTACGACAACGCATAGCAATCCGTTGGTGTAGACGTTAGCAACGCATATATGGACATACAACAACGCATCAATGCGTTGCTAAAGAGGGGTTTCAGTTGTAGTGTTACCAACATTTTGTTGATGGTAACATGCCGTCTCACACTCCGCATATTTGGTCTAAATGAGATCAAATGATACTGCACCCCCTTGCAGTTTGTACGTGGAAATAAGTGAAGTATTTCCCATCTGCGGTAACTCGGTTGCATACCGATATCACCACCCCAGCGTATATCATGGGCCTTCACATATGGTTGGGATCTATGTGAGGAATAACTGTAGTATGATCATTAATCAATCGAATACCTCAACCCTATGAAGGGAGTTATTTGCAACCCATACGCTGATTGCTTTTGCAATAAGAACATTTTCTGGCATTAGGGGGAGATTTGTACCACAAAAAATGCCATGAAATGAAGAAGAAATGTAATAGACATTTTGTCCACATACTTAAGAATCTGAACTGCAGGTTCAGGTTATGAGAAATTTGTAGCATATTGCAAATAATCTGCCAAGTATATTTACTGATGACAAAGGTGTCACTGTTGTCAAGTACCAGAATGAGTGAAGGTACATAATAAATCACTCATCTCCCTAGATGAGAGCAAGAGGGGGAGAATTTTGGTCGCATGAGATTAGGTACTCATATATTTCAGTGGAAACAGAGGAGATTGACCCCTCGATCGGTAAATATGATTCAACCTCGGGTTGAATGACACCTGAGGGATGCGTGGCATCCAAAGTCCAACACATATGTGCACACATTTTTAGGTGTTGAGACATCAAAACACCTTGACTCTGTTGTTGTGGGAAATCAAAAGGAGTTAAGAGGCGTAATAAGAATTCCACAATGATATTGATTCATGAGAATCGTATATGAGAAAGTCTACATATATCAACATAAAATTATTTTCAAGAATTGCTAGAATCCTTTTGGGCCCTGAACCAAATCCATGGAGAGTGTTGTTGCACTTATATTTGTTCAAATTAAAGGAAGCCATTAAGGAAGAGTGGCACTCGCTCATCAAAAGAGAGGTTTTACCATTGTAAAACCTGCTAATCATAAGTATCTTCCAGAGGGAAGAGAAGTGAATTTTTGTTTGGAAACGAAAATAAATAAGGTGGTGAGAAAGCGAGGCTTGTAGCACAAGGGTTTTTCGCTGAAACCCGACATCGGTTACGATGTAGCATACCTTCTTGGTATGAATGGAATTATGTTTTGATACTGAATGTTAATGGCAGTACAGATCCATATGGTTGATGTATGTAATATCTACATACTCCCATGGGTCAATTAGTTTGGATGTATATATTGAAGTCATTGAATGACTTAATATTCTGAATCCAAAGGTAAATTGGAACATGCATGTGTGGAACTTCTGAAGTCATTCTATGACTTGAAGTAGTTGGACAATTGTGTGGTGCAACCGACTAAGTGAGTTACTCCTTGACAAGGATTACTCTCATACTAATGATTGTTGACGTGTATTCATGAAGAAACCCTGGATTGGGTTTTATATCATCTTAATTTGTGGTGTTGATGATCTTATCATCAAAGTCTATATAAGACAGGAAATACACACAATCATGTTAAGACAGATATTTGGGTTAAACCAAATTATGCTAGGTTTATGACTTGAGCATATCCCCCTAAATATCAGTCTTAATATATCCAGAAGTAATGGAGAAGTTCAATATGGATATATTATATCAAAGACGCATATGGTCATATTATACCTAATATGGTATACAAATCCTTGAGACATATGGGAGACGGTGAAGTGATAGTTGGACATGAAGTTCCATATCTAAATACCACTGAAGCACTCATATATATTACAAAATATGTCAGGCCTGACACTATAGTTTTTGGCAATTTATTGAGATTGCAATTCACCAAAAGGTATAAGGTTTGTGTAAGGAATATTCTTGGATATATCTAGGGCACAAAGGGTCTTGATCAATTACATCCGGAAAATCAAGATGGGGCCATGGTTTGATATATTGATAGTAGCTAATTATCTGATCCCACAATGCCATATCAAAGACTGGGTTTGCTGGAAGAGAATTTTGAGGGAAGTCATATTGAGTCCTTCTAGTGATCATTATATTTTATTTGAAGCATCATAAAATGTGGATGACTTCATAGAATGATTGGCCCATGTAAAATCATGTGGAGATTATCATTATCCACGAAGATAATGTCACTTGAATCGCTTATGGGTTATATTTATCCTCATGAGTTACATAAATGTAAGAGGGTAATTGCAAATAAATTATTGTGATATTCATAATATATCTACCAATGTTTATATTCCAGAACTAGGTTCATGGAATTGTTATGAGATAACCTTGAGGTTTGCAAAGTTCACGGTGAGTAAAATCCCAAGTTATAACCCGTTGGTGATCTTCAGATCACTCATATTGTACTCTTTTTCCCTTTATGAGTTTTCCATGATGGTTTCTCATATAAGGTTTTTAACGAGAAAATATAAATACAAGTGCGGATATATGCAATATTGGTTTCTCCTTATATTTTTCCTGCTGGGTGTAAAGGAGTTTTTGATGGCATATATATTAATAGGTTTTTCCTCAATTTTTCCCACACGGTTTCTGGAGGAATTTTTCAGTTTGCAATACACGGATGACGAATTGATCAAGGGGGAGTGCTGAGGAATAAAACATGTGATCAATTGTATGGGAGGGATGCCTCCCAGGAGGTGTCTATTAGGAAAAAGGTGTCTCCCCAACACACCTCTTCATCATGTACTCCCTCCGTTCCTTTATATAAGGTGTATTTTTTCGGCACGATGACCAAGGCATGAAACTTAAAAGAATTGAGGACGAAAATACCCTTGACTAATTCATTGATTAGTGGGAAGTAAATTAATAAGAACGGAAAGGAAGAGATCCAGACAATCAGGACAGAGATACTTTTCTTGTTTTCCTATAAGGAGAGATACACACAATCGGGAGAGAGATACTTTCCTTTTTTCTGGAGGGCTGAGAAGGGAATTATGAGGAATTGAAAGAAAGGCATCTTACATTGTGGAATTTTATCAAAAAAACAAATACACCTTAAACGTAAAAAGAAATGGAGGGAGTATAGAAGTGGGTTTCCCACATTGCAATGAAACTAGCGAATCCTTTGGAGTCTTCATTTGTCTCCTTTAGAGCATCTAAAACAGGTGCGCTATCTTAGCCGCGCATTGGAAAAAATTGCTTTTTTGCGTGCGCGGAGCCGAAACGAGTGCTCCAGCAGCCGCGCAATAATCGCGCGCGCGGTATAATGGGTTCAGCACGCGGAGGAAAACGGCATCGCACGTCGCTTATTTTGTGCGCCCCTCCCGCGCGCTGGACAGTCGAGCGTCTGCGACCAACTACCGCCAACCTCTCCAGCCACCCCGCCTTCGCCCCGCCCGCGCCGTCACCGGCGAAATTCGACAAAAGGCCGCCCCAACATCCCCCAACCCCTCCCTACACCCGCGACCCCTCCGGCGCTGCCGCCGCCGCAAACCCTAGCGCAGGGTTGAGCTTCGGCTTCGCCACCGGCAATCCTCCTCCAAGCACCGGTCTCACACGCGGCCTTTTCATGGCGCCACGGACAACCTCGCAGGGTGGCGTCGTGCCGCCACCCGTCGTGAAGCCACGGGGCCCCGTCTCCAAGCGACCGAATGCGGCGGCGACGACGGCGAGGAAGGTGTCCGGGAATAAGAACAAGGCGGATGGCTCTTCTAGGCAGCCCAAGAAGAAGCTTGTAGGGTGTCCGGTCGTGCCTCCGCCGACCGAAGCGCCGGAGAGCTCGCAATTTGTTGCGCCGGCGGCCGATGCGCACAAGGTGTTTGATGAAATGCCCGCAAGTTATGATTTCGCCCCCTTTTTTTGTTGGTGTTTTTTACATAAATGTATACATGTGGATAGCTTAGTTTTCTCCTACATATTTTGTAGTTTCAATGATGACACCTATATGTCAACTATGGGTGTTGGCTCCAACAATTCTCATTGGTCTCAAACCAATGTAGTGCATGAAGATGATCATGAGTTTGAGGTGGACGAGGATGGTGAGGATATCGTCGATGCACCGAAAGGAAGAGCGGGCAACTACACCATGCACGAAGAAATCTTGCTATGCAATACATGGTTGCATGTGTCTATGGATGCAAACATTGGAGGGGACCAAAGTAGAGATACATATTGGGTCCGGATGAAGGAGCACTTTGATATACACAACAAGAGTGGAATTTACCGCACCGATAAATCTCTTCGCTCCCAGTGGTCAACAATCAACAAAGATTGCCAAAGGTGTGGGCGACGACACTTAAGGCGGTTGACACGATAAACCCAAGTGGCACTAGTGATAGAGATAGGGTAAGTGTCATCTTTTTATGTTCCTTCCATGTTCATGCTTCTTCTTTGGTGTTTCAAGTGATAACTTGTTCTTTTGTTTGTAGCTCACTATTGGACAAAACTTATTTAAGGAGAAGAGAAGAAGACCAAGAAAGGGAAGGTCAAGAAAGGGAGACCATTTGTGTTGCCTCATTACTACAATGTGTTGAAGGATGAAGAGAAATGGAAGCCTCATGATGACCAAGAGGAGAGCAAGAAAAGCAAGGCAACTATTGATTTGGATGATGAGGAGGAGGAGGCATCATGTGATGGTGGCAAGAGAATCCCTACACCAAGCTCGGTAGCCTACTCCAAGCCAAAAAGACCAAATGGAGGCAATAAAGAAGAAGAAGAAGAAGAAGAAGAAGAAGAAGAAGAAGAAGAAGAAGAAGAAGAAGAAGAAGAAGAAGATTTAAAGAATGTCATGGAAGCTATTGTGAAGGCACGAAAGGAAGCAAACAAGGTGAGGATGATGGCAAGGAGCCAAGATGCGGCGGCTGAGGAGAGGAAGGTGGCATTGTAGGAGAAGAAATTGGCCATGGAGGAGGGAGCAAGATTATCGGAATAGGAGAAGTACTCATTCTTCATGGACACATCTACCCTCGATGATAGGCAAAAGGAGTACTTCAATCTTTGTCGTGATGAAGTCTTGGTCCAAAAAAGAGCCATGGCCATGGGAGGCATGGGAGCTACCATGGGAGGCTTCAGAGGCATGGGAGCTACCATGGGAGGCTTGGGAACATCTACGGTAGGCATGGGTGGCTTCAGAGCTACCATGGGCGGCATGGGAGGCATGGGTGGCTTCGAAGCTATCATGGGAGCCATGGGAGGCATGAGTTTTGGGTCTCTCATGGGAGGCATGAGAGCACCTCTGGGTAACATGGGTGGCTTCGGAGCTACCATGGGAGGCATGAGAAGCATGAGTTTTGTGTCTCTTATGGGAGGCATGGGAGCACCTGTGGGTGACATGGGTGGCTTCGGAGCTACCATGGGAGGCATGAGAAGCATGAGTTTTGTGTCTCTTATGGGAGGCATGGGAGCACCTCTGGGTGACATAGGTGGACGCATGGCTTTCGGTGTACCTCACATACCTTCGTATGATGCCATTGGAGATCTTGCGAACACCATCCAAGCTCCCGATGACGATGTGGCGCTTGAAAATGAAGAGGAGGAGGAAGAATCGTCATCGGATGAGGAGGAAGAAGAGGAGGATGATGTGACATGATTGTTGATGTGCCATTTGTTGTGTGAACTTTTATTTGTCATGAACTTGGTTGGTTGATTTTGAACTATGTCGTGCAATTAAATTATGCTATGTTGCTCCAACTCTTATTTTGCACATTTGTTTAATGTTTGAAACATCATCATATTGTCAAATGGACATGTAAAATCATATTTGCAAGCGCCGGCTGCTCGCCTGTTGGAAATTTAGTGTGCCTGCTAGAGCGCGCCATATTTTGCAGCGGCCGCTGGAGCCAGCTCCCTACTGTGCGTAAAATAAGGCTATTTCGATACTGAAAAAAATTAGCACGCCGCACGGTAATAATGGGATGGGCGAACCACGGAAATTGAACCCGCGCCTGTTGGAACTACAACAACCGCCTCACCCCCTCCCCGTTGCCACAGCTGGGCCCCACGGGTTGATACATTCTCACCCGTATCCCTTCGAGAACAGCATAGAAGGGGTGTTCTGCTGAAGAAAAGTGTCGTGGGCTACAGTGGTACGCCTACGCGACGCCCTCACCATCTTCTCCCGCAAGCCAGCCAGCCAGCCAGCAACCCTCTCACTTTTCCCCTCCCGTCTCTCCGCCGCCACTTCCGCCATGTCCGCGCCGGCGCAGGCGACGGCGCCTGCCTCGTCGGAATGGACCACGGAGGAGGGGCAGTGGGTACTCCTCGTGTGCATGCCGCACGTGGTCTCCGACACGGTGCTCCCGACGGGCATCGATCTCTCCATCGAGCGCGAGCGCCCGCCCCTTCCGCCTTACCGTGCCCCGCCGCGTCGCCCCCGACCCCAAGGACATCTGTTGGAACCGCTCTCTCACACGGATGGATGGAGGTAGAAGGAGGAGGAGCACACAGTACACTGGAGTTTCACCCGGCTTCACAACCCCGTTACTTTTCCCAAAGCACAAAACTCCCGTACAAACAGTGGCCGTAGACTTTATAGTCTCACAGCTGCGTAGCACCCAAGTTTCCGTTGCCCACCTCCTCCACTCGCCAGAGCGTGCGAGTCATGGGCTTCGGCTGCACTCTTGCCGCGCACTAACGCGTACGACGTGGCCGGCCATTCAACTGACCGCTACACGCTGCTGCTAATGTCGCTAACAACACAGGCCTATGCAGTGGAACCCAATGTGAGCCTGGCTCACGCACCACCAGACCACACACAAACACACCACGAGCATACATATGACACTGCTACAAGTGGACACACTACACACGCACGCACACACCACGCTGCTGCGTCCCGCACTTCCCGCCCGTCCCGCGCGTCACCGACGCGCCCGACGAGCCCGACGGCATCAGTGTGTCCCGCGCCCACCCGACGCGCCCGACGAGTCCGACCACACATGCCGTGGCTTATTCCAACACACACCCCCTAAGCCACGGTCTAGAGGAGTCCGTCGTCGTCGACGTTGGCACCGGCCAAGAGAGCCTACTCCGCCGCCGGTCCTTTCCGCAGCTGCGGGCACTCATGCCGGAAGTGCCCGTGCTCCCCGCACTTGTAGCAGCGCCTGCGCCTGTTGCCGCCGCTCCCCGACGCCACGATGCGCCCGTCGTCGTCGTCCCGAGCACTGCCGTGTCGACGCTCCCGTGCTGCCCACTGCGCCGCCGTCATGAGCAGCTGCTCACCCCGCGCTCGCCGCCGACTTGTCCACGGCGCCGAAACCGCTCGTCGAACGCACGCAGCTGCCCGAGCGCTTCGTCGAACGCCATCGTCGTCACGTCGTGGAACTGCTCGATGCCGGTGACGACGGGGAAGAGGCGATCCGGCACCGTATCCAGCAACTTCTTGACAAGTGCTGCGTCGCCCTGCGTCTCCCCGAGGTTGGCATACCTCGCCGCCATCGCCGTGAGCCTCCCGCCGTACACGTCGAGCTCCTCGCCGTCCGCCATCTTCATCCGGTCGAATTCGCCGCGCAGCGTCCCCAGCCTCGCCGCGCGGACCCGATCGGCGTCGACGAACCTCACCTTCAGGGAGTCCCATACCTCCCTGGCGGTGAGCTTTGTCGACACCTGCAGCAGCACATCCTCCGGCAACGCACCGAGGAGCAACACGCGCGCCATCTTGTCCTTCTTGGCGTTCACCGCCGCGTCGCCCGGCGCCACCGCCTCCCATACAGTGTGGACGTCGAGGATCGCCTGCGCCTTGATGGCCCAGACCGTGTAGTTGTCCGCGGTCAGCATCGCCATCGCCATCGTCGCCGATCCGCCCGCGCCGCCACCATGTGGGACGAGCGCCATGGTCGCCGGTGATCGCTCGAACCGAAGCTCTGATACCAATTGTTGGAACCGCTCTCTCACACGGATAGATGGAGGTAGAAGAAGGAGGAGCACACAGTACACTGAAGTTTCACCCGGCTTCACAGCCCCGTTTCTTTTCCCAAAGCACAAAACTCCCGTACAAACAGTGGCCGTGGACTTGTAGTCTCACAGCTGCGTAGCACCCAAATTTTCGTTGCCCACCTCCTCCACTCGCCAGAGCGTGCGAGTCATGGGCTTCGGCTGTGCTCTTGTCGTGCACTAACGCGTACGACGCGGCCGGCCATTCAACTGACCGCTACGCGCTGCCGCTAATGTCGCTAACAACACAGGCCTATGCAGTGGAACCCAATGTGAGCCTGGCTCACGCACCACCAGACCACACGCAAACACACATGAGCATACACATGACACTGCTACAAGTGGACACACTACAAACGCACGCACACACCACGCTGCTGCGTCCCGCACGTCCCGCCCGTCCCGCGCGTCACCGACGCGCCCGACGAGCCCGACGAGCCTGACGACACCAGTGTGTCCCGCCCGTCCCGCGCGCACCCGACACGCCCGACGAGTGCGACCGCACATGCCGTGGCTTATTCCAACAACATCTACAACCACCCGTACGTCTCGTAGGTCGGGGATTTCGGTCGCTTCGTGCTCTACGCCACCCACGGCACGCAGGCTCAGCCGCCGCCGCCGCCGGTCTTCGTCGACGATTTCGACACCGGTCCGGAGGCGCGGCTCGACCACAAGGGCTTCCCCAGAGTGTTGTTCCTCTGCGACATCAACACCCGCTCGGCCACCCGCCTCCCGGACCCCGAGCGCCCCATCTTCCGCCCAGACCCAGGCAGGGTCGGCCTCCTCGCCACCAGTGCGACGAACTCTATCATCCTGCACCTAGAGCACTTGCTCGGCACCAACCAGGCCACCCTCCTCTGCTACATCTCCGACCACGGCCGTTGGACCGTCCAGGATCTCTACTGCCCTCCAGGCGCACCAGGCCAGCGGGAGTGGAGGGGAGGGGACGGCGTCATCAAGTACATGGATCTCATGCTTTGGGTTGATCTGGCATGCGGCATCCTCGCCCTCGACACCAGCGGCCTTCTCCTGCAACGCCGGCCCGAACTGCGGTATGGGCCGCTCCCTGATGAATGCCAGAGTCCAGGCAACAATGGTCTAGCACGAGAGCGATGCGTTGGTGTGAGCGAAGGGATGGTCCGATTCCTTGAGATCTCAAATTATGAGAGGATTAGGTTGTGGACACTTGTTGACATAGGCACAGGGGGCTGGACTCTTGATCATCAGCTTGACCTCGAGAACCTCTGGGACGAGGATGGTTTCAAGGCCATGGGCCTGCCTAATGACTGTCCCGCTGTCGCATTTATCCACCCTGAGCATGCCACCATGGCATACTTCTTTCAGGAGTCTCAACTATTCCATGTTGACATGAGCACCGGCAAGTTTATGGATGTACAGTACTTCATGATGAACAACCCGCCGGCTGATTACCACTCTTCCAGATTTGTTCGCCCTTGGAAGCTTCCGCAGTCACTCTTCTCAGGTTAATCCTCATCTCATTCCTCGGGTTAGGTGTTCACTCGTAGCTTGTACTAGTGTGTTTAGTTGTTATATATGGATAATGTACATGCTGCTTCAGGAGCATTGCTCTTATTGAAATTATGCTGCTGTCTTGCATCTGGAGATCATTTTGTGGTGCCCACATCTCATTTTATCGAGTAAATTGCATAGAAGTACCACAATTGGGGCATTGGAAGCAGATTGGTACCAAGATTGGTAATTTTTACGTGTCAGTACCAACTTTGGGGCGAGGCGTTGCAAAAGAGGCTAAAACAGCTGTTTATACGTATTGACACGGAAACTGACCGGTTGGGCCCGCCTGTCGGGTGCTGACATGGCATGTTTTTTGCAAAAAACTCCCTGGAATCTCCTCTCTCTCCCCCGAACGCTCTCCCCCTCCTCTGTCTCGATCTCTCACACACACCCGACGCCACGTCAGCAGTTGACGCCGGCGACCAAAGGCACGGCGGTGGCACGCCGGAGTTGCTCGGGATGGCCCTAACAAGCACCGCTTCGCGCGTGGTTTGCGGCTATGGCGAGCTGGCGGTGCGGCGCATCTAAAGGAGGTAGCGGGGGGTGCCGGGGTGCAGTGTAGCGGCGGCGGCGACGGGCGGAGCGGCGGCCGGAGTTCGGCCGGGTGCGGGGATGCGGCTGCAGCGCTCGAGAGAGCGAGTTGGGGTGCGGGTTGGGTTCCTGGCGAGGTCTGGAGCACGTCTACGTGCCTAGGAGCGACGAACACGGCCTCTGGCCATGGCGGCGAGGAGCTCAGGCGACGGCGCGAATTGGTCGCCGGCGGAACGGTGGCCATGGCGAGAAAAGGAGCACGGGAGCAAGGGGAGAGGAGGCAGGGGCTCACGGCGAGTCGGTTGGAGCAGACGGCGAGCTCGGGGGAGGTCGGACGGCGTCGAATCGTCGGCGGTTGTCGTCGGATCCCGCGGAAGAAGCCGAAGGCGAGGACGACGGCACGGGGCTCCCAGCGTCACGTGGCTTGGCGATGAGGAAGAGGGCGTCGCGGCTGAGCCGTTGGATGGTATGGAGAGGGGTAGGTTGGACGGTGGCCACGGTGATCGTCGTCGGTGGCGACGGCCGCGTTCGGGTGTGTGTGAGAGATCGAGACAGAGGAGGGGGAGAGAGAGGAGATTCCAGGGAGTTTTTTGCAAAAAACATGCCATGTCAGCACCCGACAGGCGGGCCCAACCGGTCAGTTTCCGTGTCAATACGTATAAACAGCTGTTTTAGCCTCTTTTGCAACGCCTCGCCCCAAAGTTGGTACTGACACGTAAAAATTACCAATCTTGGTACCAATCTGCTTCCAATGCCCCAATTGTGGTACTTCTATGCAATTTACTCCATTTTATCAGGCATACTAAACCCATTCAGTCAAGAAACTTCGCGAGCCTTAGCAATGTGATCTTATTTGTTAGTCTGATGCATTACCAGCTTACAAGATTAGGCGACTAACTGATTGAATTCCATTTGCATATGTCTGCACAAGCATGTTAAGTAGCTAAATGCATGGATTTCCCTTAGCCTCTTGTAGGTTAGCTACAGGATATTCACTTTATAACTGACATTTTTTTTTGAAAAGGGACTTTATAACTGACATAGTTGATAGTTCATGCACTAGTAAGAGATGAGGGCTTGTGGTTAATGATTATAGATCTGAAATCTCTATCTTGTTATGCTTCAGCAAGGCCTTAGAGGCTACAATTATCTTGGCTCGAGGTCACGAAATGATGCACATGTTGGGAATATTACGTCGGTTGGTTGTATGTTTTGTACGATATTGTGTGCTTTGATGGTAATAACTAGCATGTGCATAGTCTGATGATGATGCTTAACAATGGAATGGACTGATAACTAGTAAAATGCACGTAATTGCGGTGCTTAATTGTATTTTTCGCTGGGGGGTGCTTAATTGTTACATGTATGTAAGATCTTAGTTGTACCAAGTAGCGTCGGGACTAGACAGTCAATTACTCTTTCCCACGTATAACTATGTTCTGTTTGCATTTACTTCCCATTGCTCGCAAGATATGATTGATCTACAACAGATATCTCAGTTAGTTAGTGCCATCAGAATTTTCTCCTATGATTGATCTACAATATATAGATATCTCGATGGCTTGTATGTTTTGACTAATATTCTTGTCTGTCAACTTTTAAAGGGATAGTTAATTTGTCTAATGGTCCAATCCGGAGAGCAAAAGACAAAGCACCACCTGGGGGTTACCCACTGGAGGGACTTACTGGGCAGGCATTCATAGGATGAATTGGAGGAACATGAAGCAGCAAGTGTTATGGCTAACTGTCTCCTAGGTGAGATCGATTTCTCATATTGATCTGTTACGATTTGTTGCTCTAGCTTCCAACCTCACGCAACTTTAGTGTACTAATTTTTGTTATGCTCAAATTTCCTTTGATCCAGGTGGATTTAGTACTTAATACAGGTTGCGGAGTGGTCTCAGCGGATGATATGGTCTGTTCTGGTGGCATGCGTGTTCTGGCAATCGTGGAGTTCTGCGCACAAAAGCAAACTAGGTTAACATGTCGTTTTTTTGTCCTGTCAGACACAGACAGTGATAGCATGTTGGAACAGTATCGTCGCTTTAGTTTTCTATTCCTCCTGGCATGGAACGCTGATACTCAGAGTAGTTTTGTCTTGGTTGATAGTGATGCTTCCAGACTTTTAAGTGATCACTTGAATCTGCTGGGGTGATATGAATCTCTTTGGTGAATTATTGCTTCTTCATTTCCCCTGCATTGTAGTTTGATCGTCGGGTTGAGCCCCGGCCGGCTGCTACTTGTTTCTCTTGATTTTATCTGCTATCAGAGGACAACAGAGAGAGCTTTGTTGCTTGGCATCGAGCTTTATTGCCCGAGGAAGGGAATGCAAAATAGGCATGCAGGTTGTCCACGGAGCCGGAAATTAGTTCATTCACTGTTACTTTAATAATCGTGATGTTTCAAGAATCCTCGTGCGCACGTTGCAGATGCGTCCGCCTGCATCTCTAATGCAGAATCATCTTACACAACTTGACGTGAGCGGCTGAATCGGCTGTTTTGTTGGGAAGTGAAGCTCTCATTTTTAGACTTTCCACCATCAAACGATGTCTTTGGTCGATTGGCTGATCTGATGTAGGCTTTGCACTCTGACGAACTGTCTGTTGTTCTGGAATTTTTTTTTTTTAGGTTTGTTGTCCTGGAGGGTTTGCGCTTCAGAATTTGTTTGGAGGGAGACGAAAGAGAGGAACATGCGCCTTGCCGGGAACCTTTTTGAGGGGATGGCGGGAACCTTTTTTGAGGGGATGGCGGGAACACCTGTCCCACGCGGGGATAGTGAGCAAACGCTCGTTTGGCTGCGGCCCATTATGGCACGGCGCGTTTTGCTAGCGTTTTTTTAAGTTAGGTATTTTATCTCGGACTGTTTTTTTAATAAAACTAAATAACCCCCCGCGCATTGTTGCGGGAATTGGTTGATGCAAATTTGGATTGATAAAATGAGAACAAAAAATAAAAATGCATATGACTTACTATATTCAATTATGTATAGTTTTTTTCGATAAAAGAAATATATTAATATCGCGAAGATACTAATTACACCCATGATCTACACCAGCAAGATGTACAAAGACATCAAGGATGCACACAACCGAGAAAAAGTAATAATAAAGTGACAAAAAGAAAACAAGACCCGTCACGATGATGAAGCAGTCGCAATAGCAATACTCTAACCACTACCAAAGACAACCCGAACTACAAAAGAGATTCTTCAAAAACAACGCTTTCAAGAAGGAAACAATGCACACACGTTGTCGACGTTCGATAGAAGATCTTGGTTTTTCACCCTGGAGAAACTCTGAGTTTTTAAAACAATACCTTCAGCAAGGCCATTGCAAGGTACAACCAATGTAAGTCAGACCTTGGGTTTTTCCCTGGAAATCACGGCTGGATACTCGAGGAGCACCACCAAGAATGTAGTCCACCTGTTCTGCCACCCTCGCTTGCCAAGGCTGCTGCTGCTGCAAGTCGCCAAACACCCAACACACAAGGAGAACCTGTGCCACATAGTCTTCATCGCAACCAATACCCTCTCCACCATTACTAACCTCCTATCGCAGCCACCATGACTTTCTCCACCTCAATCAGTTTCATGGAAATCTATAGTAAGACATGGCCCATGGCACCGGCAATAAGGCGAAGCTTCGCACCACGCCCAAATGAAGCCTCTCTGGCTCAGGATAAGAGTGTGCACGACCGTATCTATTCCGCTCTAGATATCCAGTGGCGCCATGCGCCAAACGTCTGAGATCACCAACAGGAGGACCGAAACTCGTCAGCGGCCAGAACGAGGAGGCCAACAACAGGCAGATCGGCGACCTGGCGCAAGAAGACCAGCATGGCCAAACCACCTATATTTGGTCCGAGCCAGCAGCCCCACGCCACAAGTCGGCTGCGGAGGAGAAGACGACCCAGACTGCCACTGGTCCCTTTCGGCGATGTACAAATGGAGCCCACTTGAACGAAGCCCCAGATAAGCGCCTGCCAAGCAACATCCACGACGAAGCTGCAAGGGACTGCCATCAAAGACGCTCGAGGCACTTAGTCCGCTGGGCCCAGATCGGGCCCAAACAGGGCCCCGACAGCCGCCTCCAGAGCGCCATTGCACAGTCGCGCTGGCATAGACCCACGCACCGACGCGTCGTGAGCCGCGACTGGTCGATGCAGCAGCAACTGCGACCTGTAGGCCCAGGTCGGGCCCAGGACAGCCGCGTCGCCGTTGCCCACACCTCGGGCGCAGCGCTCCGGAAACCAGCGAGGGTCGTCGCCTCGTATGGGTCGTACTAGCCCAGCGACGCCGCCTCACCACCTCATCTTCTCCTCCAAAGACCACCTCGTGTGCGCGCCCGACGCTGCGCATCTCTTTTCCGAGGCACAATCGACGCGTGCCTCCACTGCCCTCCACCTTTGGCGGGGCGGGCGCCACCACCGCCACCGCCCAAGGAAATCATGATGGGGAGGCCTAGGCTAGGGATCCGGGGGGCCACCGGAGTCACCCAAATGGGAGCGACCCAGGAGGCGAGAAATATTGAATATTTTAAATGGGAGAGATTTTCACTTTCCAACCTCTACACCAACTAGGGATGCATACAACCATTTTAGTATGAGTACCAAGATAAATATGGTCCTCGGAATTTTTTTAAATGAGTATCAAGATTTTCTTGATGAGTAGTTTCACCATAAACCAAGCTTGATCGTAAATAGATAGGGGGAAGCACATGTGCATCACTTGTCAATTCTAGGAACTGAACTCGGGTCGTTAGGCTGCACAACCACATGCCCAACCACTAAGCCAAGGCTCTCTTTGCATAGTTGTAACAACATTTATTGAATACAGGTAGAATAGTTAAATGAAAAAAATCCCATGCATAGTTGAATGTTATGGTGGGTCTTTCCCATGCATGATTGCATTTCTAGATGAGTCTTATCCAATTCATAATTGTATGGCATGGAGGCATACTTGCATGCTGAAATAAATAAATTAGCGGGAATGATTCTCTTAGATATATAGGATACAGTGCAAAAATAATATTTTATGAAAATGTTCATGAATATTCAAATTTTGATTAAAAATATCAAAATATATTCTTTTAAAAATTCATGCAAATCAAAAATATTTTCATGAATTTATTTTTTTTGTAAATTTGATTTTTTCTAGATTTCCTAAAATGTTCATGAATGCTTAAAAATTGCTAATAATTTTAAAATAATTCAAAAGTTCATAAAATGTTAATGAACTAAAAAATATTTTCAATTTTGGAAAATGGCTAGCGAACTCATAAAATGTGCACGAATTAAAAAAACCTTTTTGCAAATTTGAAAAAACTGTTCACGGGTTCCCAAAATGTTCTTGAGTTTGAATTTTTTTGTGATTTAAAAAAATGATTTCATATTTAAAAAATGCTTGTGACTTCATAAAAATGTTCTCAAATTTGAAAAAATCGGCGCAAGTGAAGATATAAAAAAAATCATGAATTTTAAAATAAAAATAGAAGGAAAAAATGGAAGAAAATTGGTAAACCAGTAAAGAAAACCCATAAAAATTAAAAATCGCTCATTAGAAGGTTCTAGAACCTTTCTAAAACCAGTGGGAAAAAGAACAATGGGCTGCGAACGCCCATGAGCTTAGTTTTGTAGTCGCTATACAGCGAGCCACGTGGAAAATAGGTAATCCTGGTAGTAGCGTCGATCGGAGGAATATCCTATTTGCCGCTCGCTGCGGCAAGTTGTCGAGCGGACGCACAGGGAAATCGATCGAGGGATCGCGCGTGGGCCGACCGTAAAATGTTAGGAAGATTCCGGTTTTACGAACCTTCTCGCTCGTTCCCAGCCGGTTTTTTTTTTCCAGTTTTGGGAACCTTCTAGGAGCTTCCTAACATTTTTTTCTGTTTCTTTTTCGTTTTTCGTTTTCCTTTTTCCCTTTTCCTGTTTATTTTCTCTTCTCTATCTTTTCCTTTTCTACTTTTTCAAGTTTTCCTTTTCACCTTTTTACTTTGTGTTTCTTTTCTTTATTTTTCTTCGTCTTCACTTTTTCATTTATCATAATTTTAAAATTGTTCAAACTATTTAAATTTTGTTTGCAAGTAAAAAATATTCGTTCTTTACAAAAAATTTCGAAGTTTAGAAAATTGTTGGCTTATTAAAAAATATGTTCAAATTTTAAAAAATTTCCTCCGATTTTAAAAATATTGTTCATGTATTGAAAAATTGTTCGAATTTTCAAAGTTGTTTGAGATTTATAAAAAGGTTAATCTTCAAATTTGTTCTTCAATTTTAAAAAATGTTCGTGCTATCTAAATTCCTTTCTTTCAAAAATTTATTCTAGTTCTCAAATTTTGTTCACAAATTCAAAATATTCATAGCTCTCAAATTTTGTTCACAAAATTCAAAAAATGTTCATCTTTTCAAATTTTGTTTAGGAATTTGAACAAATGTTCCACTTTCAAAATTCATTCGCAAATTTAAGAAACCATGTTCATGTTTTCCAATTTTGTTCGGTAGTTTCAAAATTGTTTCTATTTCAAATTTTGTTTGCAATTTTCAAGAATGTGTCTGTTTCTAATTTTGTTTGCGAGTTTCAAAAAATGTTCGAATTTTTTTAGAAATTCTAACGAATTTGAAAAATGTTCATCTTCTTTTCTCGTTTTTTCTGCTTATTTCCTCCTGTTCCTTTTTCCCTTTTAGAATATTTCTCAGTTCTAAAAAATGTTATTGATTTGGTAAAACTGCTCATATTTCTCAAAATATGTTCGAATTTTTTTTCCATTTTCAAATTTTGTTTTGAGTTTGAAAAAATGTTCTTGTTTCAAAAATTGTTGACAGATTCCAAAACTATTCGTATTTCCAAATTATTGTTCAGAGTTTCAAAAATTGTCGCCTTTAACAAAAATTTGTTCACATATTCAATTATGTTCGTGATTTTCAAAAAAAGTGTTCAGTTTATCAAAAATTTGTTCAGATATTCACGAAATGTTCGAGGATTTTTTCTTCTTCTGAAAGTTGAAATGTGTTCGCTTAAAAAAACATATTTCCAAAATAATGTCCGTGTTCAGAATTTGACAAAATGCTCGGATCTATGTTACCTTTAACTTAGCACGCCGTTGTAAACAAAGAAGGTCACCTATCCCGTTGGCTAGGCTCACGCAAATGCAACAAGAGGTCCCTGGTTCGATCCCTCCCTTGAATACTATTTTTGGGGATTTTTCACTTGTTACGCTAATGGGCCGGCCCAGCTGGAGTCGCGCCTGTGCGTCCGCTCGGCAATTCGCCGCAGCGAGCGGCGCATAGGAACTCCCTCGATCGGAGGCTTCAACAACTCTTTGAAAATTCTCAACAACAAAAAAGTAGTGTGAAATGTGCGGACCTGTGCTAAGATAGGCGGAGAGTGCAGCTATCGAATTTTCTACACTAGATACTGTCTATTTAGCCGGGCCATAATTGTTTTCTTCTTTCTTTATACTTTTTTTTATCATTTCATTTTTACTTTTTGACATATTTTCATTTCTTTGTGTCATGTTATTTTTTATTTTTACATACATTTGTCCTTCCATGTTGTTTTTCCTTTTCGCACATTTTATCAAAAAAATGTGTTCTTTAGTTTTTCTTTATTTTCTTTTTCCTTCTATGGAAATTACATGAAAATAGAAAAACAGTGTGACCTCTACTGTCTTCTTTGGTGACATGACCGGCGGAGGCCACCACCATCTTCTCTGCCAGTGACAATGCAGGATAGAGGTGCTGAGAGAGGGGGTGGGAAAGGGGTAAGTTGTGGTAGAGTGGCGTTGCAGCACCCGAGTTCCAGTGCTCTCTATATTTGACATTTTTAAATTCGTGTTTTTGAAGTTTCAAAAAAATGTGAAATTTTTCCCGGGGATACATATACACATTCGGAATACCCGTGGCAAGTTTCAGTAGAAATCTCGTTTTGTTTTGGGCTATAGAAAAAATCTGACAGTATATAGGAGAAAAAGGGTGCCATTTCTGTCAGGAATTTCTCATTTTTGTATTTCCCAAAATACAAAGTATTTCTTTTCTAGATTTTTTACTAGGCCTTAGGGATATGTGTACGTATTTACATATTTTTTTAAGATTTTTGTGAGCACCAAAAGTGTGTTTTTCAAAAATTTCAAATACCAAGAGCAATGAAGCTCGGTAGCTGCAAGCACTTATCATAAGTTGTGGAGATTATGTAACAGAGGAGTAAATCCACGAAATTTTCAAGTTTTCTACTAGAACACATGCCCATGGTTTGAACCATATAGAGTGTACTAGGTAGAGTCGCACCTCCACAACTCCAACACCCTGCAAAGTAGTTTCAATAGTTGCAGCATTCCGTGTATTATCTGAAAACACCACCCCGCAGGCGACTTGGCGCGAAACCCTAGCCATCGGTAGCCACCACACTCACCACTCCTTCCTCCATCACCGTCAGGCAAACCAAACGGCATCAGCGGTGCCAGGACTTCCTTCCCTCTCGCTAGGGGTAGGAGCCGCGGGGGGCTTCTCGTCCCGGCTGAGGCGTGGCAGGCACAGGGTGTTGGCTGGAGCTAGGCTGCGGTGCATGCATGCAAGAGCAATGTGTGTTGCGTGGCTACGACGTGTTTAGCGACTGCTTGGGTTGGTCGGGGCTCAGGTGGCTGTGCCTGCGTGCCGGCCCTGCGGTGGGCGTGGCCGTGTGGGTGGTGCGGCGCCGTAGAGGTTGTTGCTAGGCTGGTGCGGGGAGCGGGCGTTCCAGCGCAGATCTATTGGGCTGGTCGTCTCCTTGGGCGGCATGCCGGGCCCGATCTAGGCACTATGGGCTCGCAGTCATGAATAGCCACCTCCATGATGGGCATCGTGTAGATCAGCGTAAGGACGAAGAGTGAGGTGCGCGCGGAGGCTCTGAGTTTGGCGGAGGAGTGAAATCCATGGGCGGTTGGGGCCGATCTGGTTTCTGTGGGCCTGAGGTGAGGTGTCCTTTCATGCGTGTCGTGTGTGGGCTGCTGAAGGGGCCAATATGGTCGACTAGAGGAGGGGTGAATAGGCTGAAGGAAATATGCCCTAGCGGCAGTAATAAAGTTGTTATTTTATTTTCTTATATCATGATAAATGTTTATGATTCATGCTAGAATTGTATTAACCGGAAACTTGATACATGTGTGAATACATAGACAAAATAAAGTGTCCCTAGTATGCCTCTACTAGACTAGCTCGTTAATCAAAGATGGTTAAGTTTCCTGACCATAGACATGTATTGTCATTTGATGAACGGGATCACATCATTAGAGAATGATGTGATGGACAAGAGCCATGCGTTAGCTTAGCATTATGATCGTTGAGTTTTATTGCTATTGCTTTCTTCATGACTTATACATGTTCCTCTAACTATGAGATTATGCAACTCCCGAATACCGGAGGAACACCTTGTGTGCTATCAAACGTCACAACGTAACTGGGTGATTATAAAGATGCTCTACAGGTGTCTCCAAAGGTGTTTGTTGGGTTGGCATAGATTGAGATTAGGATTTGTCACTCCAAGTATCGGAGAGGTATCTCTAGGCCCTCTCGGTAATGCACATCACTATAAGCCTTGCAAACAATGTGACTAATGAGTTAGTTGCGGGATGATGCATTACGGAACGAGTAAAGAGGCTTGCCAATAATGAGTTTGAACTAGGTATGATGATACCGACGATCGAATCTCGGGCAAGTAACATACCGATGACAAAGGGAACAACGTATGTTGTTATGCGGTTTGACCGATAAAGATCTTCGTAGAATATGTAGGAGCCAATATGAGCATCCAGGTTCCGCTATTGGTTATTGACCGGAGATGTGTCTCGATCATGTCTACATAGTTCTCGAACCCGTAGGGTCCGCACGCTTAACGTTCGATGACGATTTGTATTATGAGTTATGTGATTTGATGTACCAAAGTTTGTTCGGAGTCCCGGATGAGATCACGGACATGACGAGGAGTCTCTAAATGGTCGAGAGGTAAAGATTCATATATTGGAAGGTTGCATTTGTACATCGGAATGGTTCCGAGTGATTCGGGCATTTTTCCGGAGTACCGGGAGGTTACCGGAACCCCCCGGGAGAAGTTATGGGCCTTATGGGCCATAAGAGGGAAGCACACCATCCCACAAGGGGCTGGTGTGCCCCCCTTGGGCAGGAGGCCGATTAGGACTAGGAGAAGGGGGTCGGCCCCCCTTTCCTTCTCCTTCTCCCTTCCCCCTTTCCTACTCTGTGTGGGAGGTGGAATCCTACTAGGACTAGGGAGTCCTAGTAGGACTCACACCTTGGTGCGCCCCCTAGGGCCGACTGCCTCTCCCTCTCCCTCCTTTATATACGGAGGCAGGGGCACCCCAAAGACACACAAGTTGATCTTTTATCCATGTGCGGTGCCCCCCTCCACAAAACACACCTCGGTCACATCGTCGTAGTGCTTAGGCGAAGCCCTGCGCCGGTAACTTCATCATCACCATCTCCACACCGTCGTGCTGACGAAACTCTCCCTCGGCCTCAACTGGATCAAGAGTTCGAGGGACGTCACCGAGCTGAACGTGTGCAGATCGCGGAGGTGCCGTGCGTTCGGTACTTGGATAGGTTGGATCGCGAAGACGTTCGACTACATCAACCGCGTTACTAAATGCTTCCGCTTTCGGTCTATGAGGATACGTGGACACACTATCCCCGCTCATTGCTACGCTTCTCCTAGATAGATCTTGCGTGATCGTAGGAATTTTGTTTGAAATATTACGTTCCCCAACAGTGGCATCCGAGCTAGGTCTATGCATAGATGTTATATGCACGAGTAAAACACAAAGAGTTGTGGGCGATAATAGTCATACTGCTTACCATCATGTCATACTTTGATTCGGCGGTATTGTTGGATGAAGCGGCCCAGACCGACATTACATGACCACGTTCATGAGACTGGTTCTACCGCCGTGCTTCGCACACAGGTGGCTAGTGGGTGTCTGTTTCTCTAGCTTTAGTTGAATCGAGTTTGACTACGCCCGGTCCTTGTTGAAGGTTAAAATAGCACACTTCACAAAAATTGGTGTGGTTTTGATGCGTAGGTAAGAACGGTTCTTGCTAGAAGCCCGTAGCAGCCACGTAAAACTTGCAACAACAAACTAGAGGACGTCTAACTTGTTTTTGTAGGGCTTGCTGTGATGTGATATGGTCAAGACGTGATGATATATAAATTGTTGTATGAGATGATCATGTTTTGTAACAGTTATCGGCAACTGGCAGGAGCCTTATGGTTGTCACTTTATTGTATGAAATGCAATCGCCATGTAATGGCTTTACTTTATCACTAAGCGGCAGCGATAGTCGTAGAAGCAATTGTTGGCGAGACGGCAACGATGCTTCGATGGAGATCAAGGTGTCAAGCCGGTGACGATGGTGATCATGATGGTGCTTTGGACATGGAGATTAAAGGCACAAGATGATGATGGCCATATCATATCACTTATTTGATTGCATGTGATGTTTATCTTTTATGCATCTTATTTTGCTTAGTACGGCGGTAGCATTATAAGATGATCTCTCACTAAAAATTTCATGGTATAAGTGTTCTCCCTGAGTATGCACCGTTGCAACAGTTCTTCATGCTGAGACACCACGTGATGATCGGGTGTGATAAGCTCTACGTTCACATACAACGGGTGCAAGCCGGTTTTGCACACGCAGAATACTCGGGTTAAACTTGACGAGCCTAGCATATGCAGATATGGCCTCGGAACACTGAGACCGAAAGGTCGAGCATGAATCATATAGTAGATATGATCAACATAGTGATGTTCACCATTGAAAACTTCTCCATCCTGATACGTCCATTTTGCATCATGCTTTTATATCGATATTTATTGCATTATGGGCTGTTATTACACGTTATGTCACAATACTTATGCCTAACCTCTCTTATTTTATAAGGTTTACACAAAGAGGGAGAATGCCGGAAGCTGGAATTCTGGGCTGGAAAAGGAGCAAATATTAGAGACCTATTCTGCACAACTCCAAAAGTCCTGAAACTCCACGAAAGTCAGTTTTGGAATATATTAAAAATATTGGGCGAAGAAAGCACCAGAGGGGGGCCACACCCTGTCCACGAGGGTGGGGGCGCGCCCTACCCCCTGGGCGCGCCCCCTGCCTCATGGGCCCCTTGGCAGGCCTCCGGTGCCCATCTTTTGCTATATGAAGTCTTTTGCCCTGGAAAAAAAAATCAGAAGGAAGCTTTCGGGACGAAGCGCCGCCGTCTCGAGGCGGAACCTGGCAAAACCAATCTACGGCTCCGGCGGAGCTGTTCTGCCGGGGAAACATCCCTCCGGGAGGGGGAAATCATCACCATCGTCATCACCATCGATCCTCTCATCGGGAGGGGGTCAATCTCCATCAACATCTTCACCAACACCATCTCATCTCAAACCCTAGTTCATCTCTTGTATCCAATCTTTGTCTCAAAACCTCAGATTGGTACCTGTGGGTTGCTAGTAGTGTTGATTACTCCTTGTAGTTGATGCCAGTTGGTTTATTTGGTGGAAGATCATATGTTCAGATCCTTTATGCATATTAATACCCCTCTGATTATGAACATGCACTACTGCAGGTTGCTGCTAACAAGACACTACGATCAGAGACCCTTCGAGAAACTGTGTGTGATGCCATAATCGCAAATGGTGTTGTATGAAAACCATCAAAAAGGGTGAAAACGTTTGCGATAGAGGATGCATCAAACACGGTTCAGATTTTAGTTGCGTGTGCGATCTAGGGCATACGGTTCAGTCCAATGAACTGTTTGCGATGAGGCGGAACAAAAGAAACGGGCAGCCTGATGAAGGCATGTGCGATATAGAGCATACGGTTCACTCGGATGAACTGTTTGTGATTAGGCAACACAAAAGAAACGGGCAGCCAGATGAAGGTGTGTGCGATATACAGCATACGGTTCACTCGGATGAACTGTTTGTGATTAGGCAACACAAAAGAAACGGTCAGCCATATCAAGGTGTATGTGATTGAGGGCATACGCTTCAGAAGGATTAACTATTTGCGATTAGGCAACAGAACAGAAACGGGTAAGCCAGATCAAAGTGTCTGCGATTGATGGCATACACTTCACATGGATGAACTGTTTGCGATTAGCCACAACAAACTGAAACAGTTAGATAGATCAACGTGTGTGCGCTAGACGGGCACACCCATTCTAATTAAAAGACGTGTGCTGACATTGCCTATTGCGGTGCACCCTATGGTGCAAATGCCACGTACGCGGCCGAGAAGGCGTGTGTGCCCACGCTACGCCTTCCGGGAATAGTGCCGCACTTATAACCGTCAGTAAATTTTGAGCATGCGTCCCGTCACATTCCAAAATTGCAAACCTGTTCACACCGATCAAAAGCTAAACGGTTTCCCACTTAGGAGCGTATTACTATGCGGTTATAAATACTACTACTCCAAGATGACTGCACATTCCTCCTCAACCTCATCCACGAAAAGTCAAAAACAAACAAGTCATTCATCATCGTTCCCTTGCGTCCGCCATGGCCAGCGTGAGTTCTGGGTCGAGAGATTGCGACCAGGGAGAGGCGAGCCTGGAAGCGAGAGCACGAGAGATGTCCCGCCTCGCCGCGATAGCAGCCAGCATGTCCCACCACACAGCCGTAGCAGCAGAGAGGTGCCGCTGCGCTGCCGAAGCAGCACGGAGGACCCGTCGCACCGTCGATGCAGCAGACTGGTCCGGCCGCGTCGCGGAAGCAGAAGAGATGTCCCGCCGCGCCGCGAATGCAGCAGAGATGTCCTCCCTTGCCGCGGCGGCCTGGGAAAATGCCTCACGGGCAGGCGAGAACTCTTACAGGCGCATGCGTGCCCTCGTCCATAGGCAGATGGATCAGATCTCCAGGTGGGCGAGGTTGCAGGATGACATGCAAGCCTCGTTTGAACAGTCTACCGACGTCATTCGGCAACTAAATGAGAACAATGCGAAGCTCCGGGCCGAGCGCAACCTGCTGAGGGCGAAGATCGTCGGAAGTGCGGAGCAGCAGGAGCAGACCACTGCCTTGTTGAAGAGGACCGGCGTCATCGTCGAGAAACTTATGGACGAGAATAACAAGCTACGCATTGAGTGTAGAAGGCTGGTGGAGGAATCCGTGGATGCTCTCAAGCAGCATCTTGAGGACGAGAAAGAGCTCGTCGCCGCTCGCCGCGGAGACTAGTTCCCGCGGCCTGCAGCAATGCATCAAGAAAGTAGAGATCAGCGAGCCAAATCTTTGTCTTCCTTCTTCTTTTGCCCTTGTGTATTTCGGGCGTTGCCGCATGTGGCTTTTTTTAATTATGTTTCTAAATATGTGAGACAATTATTATCCACTGTCATCGTCCTTATATTCATCATACTTGCTATAAGTCGCAGTCGATGCTATATAGGTCCATCGGATCTTACATCATCCGTGCAAAACTTTATTTTCAGATTTCCATTTTTCTCTCTTAAATCTCAATCCAGTGAGACATATAGCCACGCCGTAGAACAGGTGCTCGGGCGCCATTAATGGAGACGTTGGGAGGGAGGTGCGCGGCGGTAGCGGTCAAAGGGCTCTCCTCCCGATGAGCACGCGTAGGGGTCTGATCGCACGCCTCCCGTACTCAAATAGCTACCCCGCACGACACCTCCTAGCCAATAAAGAAGGGACGCGTGGCCGCACGTAATTGGTAAGTCGAACGCCCACGGTTTCAATAATACTTGTGTTTCTGATTTGTAATGTGACAGCACTTGTTCCAAAATGACTTTATTGATTGTTAATGTGTAGGTATTCGCAAATCGGACAGAAAAATTACCACAGTATGTTGGTGCCATGTCATGAGACCATGCCAAGTTTCATGATTTCCAGGCGTGTTTTGGAATTACATGAATTAAAAAACCAAGTTTCTCAATCTTTCCGGCCGAGCCACAATGCCCAGATGTTTGAATTTCACTCCCATCTCTTGCATGGGACCTAGAAATTGACCCAAGGACACACATGTGATTTTTCAAACAACTTTGGTGCACTGGAGCATGTGCTTATAGTTCAAATTTGAATTATGCACATTGAATGCCCATAAACTCAATTAATGTATAAAAAAGTACAAACGAACCCGGAATAATTCCAAAATTTAGCACAGTACTTCTATTTGGTCTAATCTGGCTGTGTAAAAAAAGTAAGGCGGGAGAAGACACTGTACGTATGTCGTTTCGCACACGGAGGTGACACGTTCCCTCTCGGAACCACGAGCCTTCTTGAGGGAAGCTCCGGTTTGCAAGAAGCTTACACCAAAGCTTGTCCCAATTCGGCCAAAAATATTACCGCAACATGTTGGTGCCATGTCATGACACCATGCCAAGTTTCATGATTTCCAGGCGTGTTTTGGAATTACAGGAATTAAAAAACCAAGTTTCTCAATCTTTCCGGCCGAGCCACGTCACCCAGATATTTGAATTTCACTCCCATCTCTTGCACGGGACCTAGAAATTCACCCAATGACACACATGTGATTTTTCAAACAACTTTGGTGCACTGGAGCATGTGCTTGTAGTTCAAATTTGAATTATGCACATTAAATTCTTAGAAACTCAATTAATGTATAAAAAAGGCGAAACGAGCCCGGAATAATTCCAAAATTTAGCACGGTACTTCTATTTGGTCTAATCTGGCTGTGTAAAAAATAAGGCGGGAGAAGGCAGTGTACGTATGTCGTTTCGCACATGGAGGTGACACACGTTCCCTCTCGGAACCACGAGCCTTCTTGAGGGAAGCTCCGGTTTGCAAGAAGCTTACACCAAAGCTTGTCCCAATTCGGCCAAAAATATTACCGCGGCATGTTGGTGCCATGTCATGACACCATGCCAAGTTTCATGATTTTCAGGCGTGTTTTGGAATTACAGGAATTAAAAATTCAAGTTTCTCGATATTTCAGGCCGAGCCACGGCACCTAGATGTTTGAATTTCACTCCCATCTCTTGCATCGGACCTAGAAATTCACCCAAGGACACACATGTGATTTTTCAAACAACTTTGGTGCACCGGAGCATGTGCTTGTAGTTCAAATTTGAATTATGCACATTAAATGCCCAGAAACTCAATTAATGTATAAAAAAGGCGAAACGAGCCCGGAATAATTCCAAAATTTCGCACGGTACTTCTATTTGGTCTAATATGGCCGTGTAAAAAAATAAGGCGGGAGAAGGCAGTGTACGTATGTCGTTTCGCACACGGAGGTGACACGTTCCCTCTCGAAACCACGAGCCTTCTTGAGGGAAGCTCCAGTTTGCAAGAAGCTTACACCAAAGTTTGTCCCAATTCGGCCAAAAAAATTACCGCAGCATGTTCATGCCATGTCATGAGACCATGCCAAGTTTTCATGATTTTCAGGCGTGTTTTGGAATTACAGGAATTAAAAACCAAGTTTCTCAATATTTCCGGCCGAGCCACGACGCCCAGATGTTTGAATTTCCCTCCCATCTCTTGCATGGGACCTAGAAATTCACCCAATGACACACATGTGATTTTTCAAACAACTATGGTGCACTGGAGCACGTGCGTGTAGTTCAAATTTGAATTATGCACATTAAATGCCTAGAAACTCAATTAATGTATAAAAAGGCCAAACGAACACGGAATAATTCCAAAATTTAGCACGATACTTCTATTTGGTCTAATCTGCCTGTGTAAAAAAATTAAGGCGAGAGAAGGCAGTGTACGAATGTCGTTTCGCACACGGAGGTGACACGTTCCCTCTCGGAACCAGGAGCCTTCTTGAGGGAAGCTCCGGTTTGCAAGAAGCTTACACCAAAGCTTGTCCCGATTCGGCCAAAAAAATTACAGCAGCATGTTGGTGCCATGTCATGACACCATGCCAAGTTTCATGATTTTCAGCCGTGTTTTGGATTTACAGGAATAAAAAAAATCAAGTTTCTCAATCATTCCGGCCGAGCCACGACACCCAGATGTTTGAATTTCACTCCCATCTCTTGCATGGGAACTATAAATTCACCCAAAGACACACATGTGATTTTTCAGCAAACTTTGGTGCACTGGAACACGTGCTTGTAGTTCAAATTTGAATTATGCACATTAAATGCCTAGAAACTCAATTAATGTATAAAAAAGGCCGAACGAACACGGAATAATTCCAAAAATTAGCACGCCACTTCTATTTGGTCTAATCTGCCTGTGTAAAAAAATTAAGGCGGGAGAAGGCAGTGTACGTATGTCGTTTCGCACATGGAGGTGACACGTTCCCTCTCGGAACCACGAGCCTTCTTGAGGGAAGCTCCGGTTTGCAAGAAGATTACACCAAAGCTTGTCCCAATTTGGCCAAATAATTTACTGCAGCATGTTGGTGCCATGTCATGACACCATGCCAAGTTTCATGATTTTCAGCTGTGTTATGGATTTACAGGAATTAAAAAAGCAAGTTTCTCAATCATTCCGGCTGAGCCACGACACCCAGATATTTGAATTTTATTCCCATTTCTTGCATGGGACCTATAAATTCACCCAAAGACACACATGTGATTTTTCAGCAAACTTTGGTGCATTGGAGCATGTGCTTGTAGTTCAAATTTGAATTATGCACATTAAATGCCCAGAAACTCAATTTATGCATAAAAATGCCAAACGAACCCGGAATAATTCCAAATTTAAACACGACACTCATGTACTAGTTGCATGTTCACTGTACGTAAATGTTCTAGCAATTCAAACACCATCCTTTCCCTCCGTAACACCATTTTGTTTTTCAAAACATAATGAAAATATCAGGTATACCACAAACAGTTTACTAGAAAGAATCGTGTGGGATGCGATATAAAATATCTTGGCGCACCGTCTTGTCTGGCTTATGCAGGAAGCTTCGTCGTCTACAGTCCACCGCCCCCGCTTGAACCACACTTGCGCGCCAGTTTCTCACGGCACCAAGCGAATTTTTTTTGTCACCGTGGAAATATCTATCTCCCCGCCCCTCCCTCCTACCAAAAGCCACATTTCCACTGTTCCTCCTTGCTTTCCAAGTTCAAACCTTCACTGCTTCTTACTGGCAGCTCAGCCTCCTCGCCGGCGACCCTTCTTCTTGCAGCGCCGCCTCCTCACCGGCTACCCTTCTTCTTGCAGCGCCGCCTCCTCACTGGCGAACCTTCTTCTTGCAGCGCCGCCTCCTCGCCGACGACCCTTCTTCTTGCTGCGCGGCCTCCTCGCCGCCGACCCTTCTTCTTGCTGCGCGGCCTCCTCGCCGCCGACCCTTCTTCTTGCTGCGCGGCCTCGTCAATATGGTTAGGTAATCCACACCCCACCCACACCATCCTCCTCCTTTCCCGTCCCACATGCCCCGACTGACGGAGCGACACCTTCCACCGAAATCACTGCCCCCTCCTCCAATTAAGCGCCACCCACATCCATTTTACACGCAGTATAACATGGAGCTGAGTAGCATGCGGCCGCACGCGTGAACGAGGTCGCTATGGTAGACATGTGTGTCGACCGCCAGATCTTGGAGGAGCACCTCGTCGTCAAGGCCACCGTTGACACCGCCGCACAGTTGTCTACTTTAAAATACAGTTCGTGATGTTTTCTCGAGGCCACCGCCAGTGCCTTCTAGTGATTTGTCCTCTGTAATGTTAATATGCAATCTGATGTTCAGTTAACAGTTTGGTCCTCTGAAATTTAATGTTCAGTTAACACTTTGGTCCAACAATTGCTACATTTCGTAGTACTGTTCTCAAGCATTCTTTGTTTTGTTAACTGTCTTATCTTCTAGTACATGTTTCTATTCTGCAATGTCGTGCTCAGTTAACAATTTTGGTTCATTTGGTCTGCTGTCCATTTAACTGTTTGGTTCAGTTCTGCAATTTGATTTTCATTTGCTGTGGGTACAATTTTGTATTGTTATGCATGTGACACCAATCGAATTTGGCTGTACTCAATACATATTCTACTGATAGTATGGCAACTCTCAGTTAACCTGATCAAGATCTTCCTTATGTGTGTTGCAGGGAAACAATGGGAGACACTGCGGTTTACCATCGAGGTTTGTTCAAGCAGGGTCCTTTGGCTAATAGCACATTATTGTGCAGTTGCAGGAATCATTCTAATATTTAGGTTTCTTACAATTTGGTCTTGCACATGTAGGTCCTGCTGTCAGAGGCTTAGACCCACTGTTCGACCCATTTTGCATATGGGGAAATGAGATGTCCATGAATATCAGTTAAGTCAAGAAACTCAGAAAGATTGTTAGGATGAAGAAACTTGCGACGAATAACAGCAAGATCTTTGTTTGCACAATGAAGAAGACATCAGTCAACTATAGGATGGTACCAACTCTTTTACCTTGTTTTTACCCCTTGCGCCATTTCAAAATTTACAACAGCGATTTATGCATAGCTTTGTTTTCAGTACTTTTCAAAGCAGTTCACCGATGATTACCTCTCAAACCACCTGCATGGTCAAGAGGCGAGGTAGGTATTCATTCAACACCCACAGTACAGTATTGAAGTCTTGCTGAAGAGGACGAAGGTTGGGTGGGCAATTATCCATAGCCACTGGCCTTAAGTTGGAAGGACATTCAACATTACCGAAGGCTCAATATTTGCCTTCCGCTTCTGCAGTTTCCCAGATGAGATTCATATGTCTATTTACCATGTATGATGCTACTTTCCAAAGGTTTTTGATGCTGCATGTGAAGCTTGGTGCTGCTGTGTAATGGCGTAACCGAGTGCCGAAGCTATCTGATGTAATTCAATTATGAAATCCTGGTTGCTTTTATACGGATATGAAATATCTGGCGTGTTTTATAAGAAATATCAATTTGATTAGTACATGGATTATTAATAATAGGCTAATTACCCTGATTATTGGGGTTTTCTATTGCAAACAGTTACTCAGACAACACCGTGGGCAATGAACTCAAACAACCCGCACGGTTTCTAGAAAGTAGGCGTGTTCGATCAACTAACAATCACACACGGCTTCCGGCAGCAAACTGTTTGCGTTAGGCCACCTTGCACACATGTTTCCACCCAAAGAACTGTGTGGGATGTACATACCTACGGAAATGATTTTCTGGGATTCACCGTGTAGGATGTACATACCTACGGAAATGATTTCTGGGATTCACCGTGTGGGATGAACATACCTACGGAAATGATTTCTGGGATTCACTGCTACCTCTTGAGCACTGCGTTGGTTTTTCCCTTGAAGAGGAAAGGGTGATGCAGAAAAGTAGCGTAAGTATTTCCCTCAGTTTTTGAGAACCAAGGTATCAATCCAGTAGGAGACTACACGCAAGTCGCCTCGTACCTACACAAACAAATAAGAACCTTGCAACCAACGCGATAAAGGGGTTGTCAATCCCTTCACGGCTACTTGCAGAAGTGAGATCTGATAGAGATAATAAGATAAATATTTTTGGTATTTTTATGATATAGATTGAAAGTAAAGATTGCAAAGTAAAATAGATTGGAAACTTATATGATGGAGAATAGACCCGGGGGCCATAGGTTTCACTAGTGGCTTCTCAAGATAGCATAAGTATTACGGTGGGTGAACAAATTACTGTCGAGCAATTGATAAAAAAGTGCATAGTTATGAGAATATCTAGGCATGATCATGTATATAGGCATCACGTCCGCGACAAGTAGACCGAAACGATTCTGCATCTACTACTACTACTCCACATATCGACCGCTATCCAGCATGCATCTAGAGTATTAAGTTCATAAGAACATAGTAACGCATTAGGCAAGATGACATGATGTAGAGGGATAAACTCAAGCAATATGATATAAACCCCATCTTTTTATCCTCGATGGCAACAATACAATACATGTCGTTTCCCTTTCTGTCACTGGGATCGAGCAACGCAAGATTGAACCCAAAGCTAAGCACTTCTCCCATTGCAAGAAAAATCAACCTAGTAGGCCAAACCAAACTGATAATTCGAAGAGACTTGCAAAGATATCAAATCATACATAAAAGAATTCAAAGGAGATTCGAATATTGTTCATAGATAATCTTGATCATAAACCCACAATTCATCGGATCTCGACAAACACACCGCAAAAAGAATTACATCGAATAGATCTCCAAGAAGATCGGAGGAGAACTTTGTATTGAGATCCAAAGAGAGAGAAGAAGCCATCTAGCTAATAACTATGGACCCGAAGGTATGTGGTAAACTACTCACACATCATCGGAGAGGCTATGGTGTTGATGTAGAAGCCCTCCGTGATCGATTCCCCCTCCGGCGGAGCATCGGAAAATTCCCCAAGATGGGATCTCACGGGTACAGAAAGTTGCGGCGGTGGAAATAGGGTTTCGTGGTGCTCCTAGATGTTTTTGGGGTGTATGGATATATATAGGAGGAAGAAGTAGGTCGGTGGAGCTGCGAGTGGCCCAGGAGGGTGGGGGGCGCGCCCAGGGGGGCAGGCGCGCCTCCCTGCCTCGTGGCCTCCTCGCTTCTTTCTTGACGTCCACTCCAAGTCCCCTTGATCACGTTTGTTCCAAAAATAACTCTCCCGAAGGTTTCATTCCGTTTGGATTCCGTTTGATATTCCTTTTCTGCGAAACACCGAAATAGGCAAAAAGACAGCAATTTGCACTGGCCTTTGGTTAGTAGGTTAGTCCCAAAAATAATATAAAAGTGTATAATAAAGCCCATTAAACATCCGAAACAGATAATATAATAGCATGGAACAATCAAAAATTATAGATACGTTGGAGACGTATCAAGCATCCCCAAGCTTAATTCCTGCTCGTCCTCAAGTAGGTAAATGATAAAAACAGAATTTTTGATGTGGAATGCTACCTAACATAATTTTCCAAGTAATTCTCTTTATTGTGGCATGAATGTTCATATCCGAAAGATTCAAGATAAAATTTTAATATTGACATAAAAATAATAATACTTCAAGCATACTAACTAAGAAGTTATGTCTTCTCAAAATAACATGGCCAAAGAAAGTTCATCCCTACAAAATCATATAGTTTGGTCATGCTCCATTTTCGTCACACAAGAATGCTCTCATCATGCACAACCCCGATGACAAGCCAAGCAATTGTTTCATACTTTAGTAATCTCAAACGTTTTTCAACTTTCACGCAATACATGAGTGTGAGCCATGGACATAGCACTATGGGTGGAATAGAATATAATGATGGGGGTTATGTGGAGAAGACAAAAAAGGAGAAAGTCTCACATTGACGCGGCTAATCAACGGGCTAGGGAGATGCCCATCAATTGATGCCAATGCAAGGAGTAGGGATTGCCATGCAACGGATGCACTAGAGCTATAAATGTATGAAAGCTCAACAAAAGAAACTAAGTGGGTGTGCATCCAACTTGCTTGCTCACGAAGACCTAGGGCATTTGAGGAAGCCCATTGTTGGAATATACAAGCCAAGTTCTACAATGAAAAATTCCCACTAGTATATGAAAGTGATAAAACAAGAGACTCTCTAACATAAAGATCATGGTGCTACTGTGAAGCACAAGTGTGGAAAAGAGGATAGTAGCATTGTCCCTTTTTTATTTCTTTTCTCTTTTTTTTTTCTTTTTTTCTCTTTTCTTTTTATTTTTTTGGGCCTTCCCCTTTTTTATTTGGCCTTTCTTTTTTATTTGGCTCAATGCTCTATTAATGATGATCATCACACTTCTATTTATTTACAAGTCAATGATTACAACTCGATACTAGAACAAAATATGACTCTATATGAATGCCTCCGGCGGTGCACCGGGATGGGCAATGAATCAAGAGTGACATGTATGAAAAATTATGCATGGTGGCTTTGCCACAAATACGATGTCAACTACATGATCATGCAAGGCAATATGACAACGATGAAGCGTGTCATAATAAATGAAATGGTGGAAAGTTGCATGGCAATATATCTTGGAATGGCTATGGAAATGCCATAATAGGTAGGTATGGTGGCTGTTTTGAGGAAGATATAAGGAGGTTTATGTGTGATAGAGCGTATCATATCACGGGATGCACCGGCGAAGTTTGCACCAACTCTCAAGGTGAGAAAGGGCAATGCACGGTACCGAAGAGGCTAGCAATGATGGAAAGGTGAGAGTGCGTATAATCCATGGACTCAACATTAGTCATAAAGAACTCACATACTTATTGCAAAAATCTACAAGTCATCAAAAACCAAGCATTACGCGCATGCTCCTAGGGGGATAGATTGGTAGGAAAAGACCATCGCTTGTCCCCGACCGCCACTCATAAGGATGACAATCAAAGAACACCTCATGTTTCAAATTTGTTACACAACAGTTACCATACGTGCATGCTACGGGACTTGCAAACTTCAACACAAGTATTTCTCAAATTCACAACTACTCAACTAGCACGACTCTAATACTACCATGTAGCGATCCGACCTCAGACGGTCAAATCTCTGTGTTCAGTGTCATCCCTGGATCGGTAATGTTGACACACACAGTACTCGAAGGATTTATAACAGAGTAGCAATCACACACTTATTACATCGAATGTCTCAAAAGAGAACTTATTACAATAAATATGGCTTAAGGCCATCTAAATAAGATAACATCGGAAGGCTTGGAAGATAAAGTGAGTCCATCAACTCCAACGGCATAGCTAGTGCATGACAAACGACCTAGCGCACCTTACTCCTCGTCTGAAAAGTCTGCAACAAGATACGTTGCAGCCCGAAAACGGGTCAGCACATGGAATATCCTGGCAATATAACACAATAGAGCAATGAACAGATAAATGCTATCAGTACATGCATATATGGCTGGTGGAGGCTCTATGGTTATATTGTTTTGTGAAAAGCCAATTTTTTCCTACAACAAAGGAATATGTTTTATTTAACTACCATGGTAGTTGAAACATTGAGAATGGTACCCCCATCTCAATCCCAATTAAAAAGTAATTATCAATCCAACAAATTAATTTAGAGTGATGAGATCAATCCAATAATTCAAGTACCAGATACTCAAGTTGTCCATAACCGGGGATTTTTGCGCACTTTTCCCCACAAGACTCGATCTCCTCCGTTGGATTTCTCGCACTACATGGTATTTGAGAAACGGATGACCGAGACACAGTATTTCAGAAGCATTCACTCTAACCCCGGGTAGACAGTACCAACCTACATCCCCTACATCTGCTAGCCTACCACTGGAAGAGGTCATGCAACATACTCAACTATGCTAGAGCCCATAATAGCTTGTGGCTGCACACGGAAGTTTCTAGCATGAATAATCTTATGATCCCTTTGAGCCTGGGTGGCGGACCATAGGAGGATCACACGGTATAACCCCGGGATCTCCTAGGACAACACTGGTATAACCCCAGGTGCCCAAAACCAACAATCCACCCAGATGTGTATTAAAGTTGCCACCTTAAATTGAACCATTAATTAACAAACTCACATCTGTCATGGATACAATCAAACCCAATCCACGTCTACGAGCATAGCATAGTAATATAAGCATAACGTAGAAGTAACTCCCAAGGGTTTGATAATAAAACAGGTAATAGGTTCTACCTCATCATCTACTTCCCAATCCCCACAAGTTAATCACATCCTAATCATGCAGTGTTTGAGTATTGTAACTAATGCATAAAAACTGGGTATGAAAGAAGTATGATCAATGTGTTACTTGCCTTGCTGACGATCCGCAAAACCTAGTGACTCGTAGTAGCACGCTTCACACTCCGGGAATTCTATCACAAACAAACAATAACATACATAAGCAGCCAAGCAAAGATGCATGGGTAAAACTCAAATAAGAAGATCTAACCAGAAAGTTCAACTGAAGAACTCCGTTTTGCAAAAAGAATCAAATCAAACGGAGCAACGAAACTCAAACCACGAAAGAAACAAGGTCCATTTACTAATCTGGACTAAAGTCAAATTTTACAGTACCAAAATCTTGTTCAAGTTGGTTAAACAGAAAGAGGGCTTCGAGACGAAGATCTAGTCGCTTGTTTCACCTGATTTGGATAAACGAGCGAAAAGATAAACTAAAACGAAGATTAGGGCAGAAATCGAGATCGGAAATAATCGCGGAAAAACCCTGGAAATTAGAACGAGACGAACAGGCTAACGAACGAACGTTCGCTGTCTGCGGCTAACGGATGAACAGCGTTCGTTAAAGTGAATGTACGGACGAACGTCCGCTAAATAACCGAACCGAGAAAAACCGAACGAACTGATAAAAAACGAAACTAGGGTTTCTAAAAAAACGAATGGTTTTCTCGCGAAAACCGGTGGCGGCGGCGGCGGTTATACCTCCGGCGAGATCGGGTCCGGCGGCGAGCGGCGGCGGCGGGCGGCGGCGGCTGCGCGGGTGGAGGCTGGCGGGGCTAGGGTTTGGCGGGGTCAGGCCTCCCGACTTATAAAGGCCAGCCGGGCCAGGAGTCCTAGTCGGACACGGCCCGGTTAGGTCGGTTCACCTTTTTTTTAAATCCCAGCGTAGAAAAACTAACGAAAGAAATACTAAACAGACTCCAAAAATCCTGAAATAAATTGTCATGGTCCTCTAATAATATTGCGGACAAAGTGAACATTTATTTAGGCCTCTTATACAATTGCGAAAAACACATTTTTTTCCTAATTCAAATAAAATAGCAATAAAACTCCGAATAAAATTTCTTATTTGATTTTAATATTTTTCCTCCAATATTTCATTTATGTTGGAGAAGTCATATTATCTCCTCTCATATATTTTAATATGAAATATTTTCGGAGAGAAAAATAATTAAAACCAAAGTGATCCTTGTTTCGATATTTGAGAAAAATTCAAATATGAAGAACGTGAAATCCCCAACTCTCTCTGTGGGTCCTTGAGTTGCTTAGCATTTCGAGGATCGCGAAACGAAATGCAATAAAATATGATATGCATGAATGACCTAGGTATAACATTCCAAATTGAAAATTTGGGATGTTACAAACCTACCCCCCTTAAGATGAATCTCGTCCTCGAGATTCATGTTGGCTAGAAAATAGGTGTGGGTGGTCTTTGTGTAGATCATCCTCTCGTTCCCAGGTGGCTTCATCCTCGGTATGGTGGCTCCACTGAACTTTGCAAAACTTGATAACCTTGCTGCGAGTAACTCGGCTAGTAAACTCGAGAATCTTGACTGGTTTCTCCTCATAGGTCAGATCACTATCCAACTGAATTGCTTCCAGGGGCACTGTATCTCTTAGAGGAATATCGGCCATCTGCATGGCACTTCTTCAACTGGGAAACGTGAAACACATCATGAACTCCTGACAGTCCTTCGGGTAACTCCAACTTGTAGGCAACCTCTCCCATACGTTCCAAAACTCGGTATGGTCCTACAAATCTCGGGGCTAACTTTCCCTTAACTCCGAAACGTTTAACACCTCGTAGTGGTGACACATGGAGATATGCTCTGTCTCTGATTTCATAGACTACCTCCTTGCATTTTGAATCTGCATAACTCTTCTGTCGGGACTGAGCTACCTTCAGTCTATCCCGAATCAGCTTAACCTTCCCTTCAGACTCCCTAATCAAATCTGGTCCAAACAACTGGCGGTCTCCAACTTCATCCCACATCAATGGTGTTCGGCATCTTCTTCCATACAAGGCTTCGAACGGTGCCATCTTCAAACTGGCCTGGTAGCTATTATTGTATGAGAACTCCGCGTAGGGCAGGTTGTCATCCCAACTAGATCCATAATCTAGCGCACAAGCTCTCAACATGTCTTCGAGAATCTGATTGGCTCTCTCGGTCTGTCCATCTATCTGTGGATGAAAAGCCGTACTGAACTCTAGCCTGGTACCCAAAGTCTGGTGCAGCTCGTGCCAAAACTTTGAAGTAAACTGTGTTCCTCTATCTGATACGATGGTCCTCGGAACTCCATGCAGACATACGATCCTGGTCATATATATCTTGGCCAACTTCGCACTTGTATAGGTGGTCTTCACGGGGATAAAGTGAGCTACTTTAGTCAAGCGATACACTACTACCCAGATAGAATCATATCCCGATCGGGTCCTGGGCAATCCGGTGATAAAATCCATGCCAAGCTTGTCCCACTTCCATTCGGGTATCGGCATAGGCTGCAGTAAACCTGCTGGCTTCTGATGTTCTGCCTTCACTCTCTGACATACATCACATACGGCTACATACTCAGCATATCCTTCTTCATACCAGTCCACCAGAAACGCTCCTTCAAATCCAAATACATCTTGGTGTTTCCGGGGTGTATCGAGTATGGTGAGTCATGTGCCTCCTGAAGTATTAACTTCCTGGTCTCTGCACTATTGGGCATGTAGACACGGTCCTCAAACCACAAGGTGTCGTGCTTGTCCTCACGAAAACCTTTGGCTTTTCCTTTGCTCATTTTCTCCTTTATTTCAGCAATTTCTTTGTCATCCTTCTGAGCTTCTTGGATCTTTTCCAATAATGTAGATTGAACTTCCGTCACTGCAACAAAACCTCTAGGAACAATCTCCAAACAGAGTTCCCTGAGATCGTCAGCTAACTCCTTTGGCAATCCTCCTGTTACTAAGGTATTGCCATGACCCTTCCGGCTCAAAGCGTCTGCTACGACATTGGCCTTGCCTGGATGATAGTGCAGCTTCATATCATAATCCTTTATAAGCTCCAACCATCTCCTCTGCCTGAGATTCAGCTCCTTCTGTGTGAAAATGTACTTCAAACTCTTATGATTCGTGTACACATCACAACGATTTCCAATAAGAAAATGTCTCCAGGTCTTGAGAGCATGCACTACGGCTGCTAACTCCAAATCATGCGTGGCATAATTCAAATCATGCGGTTGAAGTTGACGTGAGGCATATGAAACAACTCTTCTGTCTTGCATAAGTACTCCTCCAAGTCCTAAGCGAGAGGCGTCGCAATACACTTGGAAATCCTTGCGTATATCCGGCAGAATCAGCACTGGGGCTGTAGCCAAACGTTTCTTCAACTCCTGGAAACTTGCTTCGCATTCTTCCTTCCAATGGAACTTAGTATCTCTATTCAACAACGCCGTCATAGGCTTTGCAATCTTGGAAAAATTCTCAATAAATCTGCGATAGTATCCCGCGAGTCCAAGGAAACTGCGGATCTCTCCAACTGAGGTGGGTGCCAACCACTCAGTGACTGACTGAACCTTGGTAGGATCCACTGCTATACCTTCTCCTGATATAACATGTCCAAGAAATCCAACTTCCTTCAACCAAAACTCACATTTGCTAAACTTGGCATATAACTGATGTTCCCTGAGCTTCTCAAGAACCAAACGCAAATGTTCCTTGTGTTCCTCTTCATTCTTCGAGTATACCAAGATATCATCAATGAACACCATGACAAACTTATCCAAGAACTCCATGAACACCTTGTTCATCATACTGATAAAATAGGCAGGGGAATTAGTCAGTCCAAATGACATAACCGTATACTCATATAACCCGTACCTTGTGGTGAAAGCTGTTTTAGGTATATCCTTTTCTTGTATCTTCAGCTGGTGATAACCTGATCGCAGATCGATCTTCGAAAACACTTTAGCTCCTTGCAAGTGGTCAAACAAATCATTGATCATCGGCAGTGGGTACTTGTTCTTGATCGTCACCTCATTCAACGCACGATAATCAACAACCATCCTCAATGATCCATCCTTCTTCTCAACCAAGAGCACTGGGGCTCCCCATGGTGATGAACTTCTTCGGATGTAACCTTTCTCGAACAACTCCTTAATCTGCTTCTTGATCTCTTCTAGATCATTCGCGGGCCTCCGGTATGGTCTCTTAGATATCGGTCCAGTGCCTGGCAATAGTTCTATCAAAAACTCGATATCTCAATCTGGCGGCATGCCTGGTAACTCCTCTGGGAACACATTCGGGTAATCCTTCACTATGGGCACTTCCTCCTGAACAACTCCCGTGAGAGAATTTACTTGGGCCCTCCTCGGCGCATGCCTGGATACATACTTGATCCGTTTTCCCTCCGGGGTGGTGAGTAGAATTGATCTACTAGCACAGTCAATTTTTTCTCCATACTTTGATAACCAATCCATTCCCAGTATCACATCCAATCCTTGTGACTCCAAAATTATTAGGTCTGAGGGGAACACATGGCTACCAATGGTTAAGGGTATCCGATCGCACCATCGGCTGGCCATATACTCTGCACCTGGTGAGCTTACTAACAGGGGTGTCCTAAGGCCTACGGTGGGTAACTTAAACTTGTCCACAAATCCCCTTGAAATGTATGAATGCGATGCATCAGTATCAAATAAAACAAGAGCGGTAAATGACTTAACCAAAAACTTACCGATAACTGCATCAGGCTGCTCTTCAACCTCCTCCATGTTCACGTGGTTTACTTGTCCGCTGTTGAAAGGGTTGGGCTTCTTCCCAGCGCTTCCATTGCCATTTCCGTTCTTCAATTTCGGAAAATCATTGGCGTAGTGCCCAATCTTCCCGCACTTGAAACAGGTAATGTGACTTTGATCCTTCTTGGCTGGTGTGGCTGGGTTAGAGCGGTTCTTATTGCTGCCTGCTCCATTCCCGTTTCCATTCTTGGGGCCACTGTGGTTATGCGTACTTCCTCCATTCTGAGTGTGGCCTCCATGGTTATGGGTAAATCCTCCCGAGTTCGGGGTGAAACGAGGCTTCTGCTGAGCTCCTGAGTTGTACTTCCTCTGTCCATACTTCCTTTTGCGGCTCTCAATCTGTTGATGCTTCCCTTCAATCATAAGAGCCCTGTCTACCAACTCCTGATAGTTAGCGAATGTCGCTACCATCAACTGCATGCTCATCTCATCATTCAACCCTTCCATAAACTTCTCCTACTTCGCGGCATCTGTGGCCACATCATCAGGGGCATAGCGAGCTAATTTACTAAACTCATCTACGTACTGAGCCACAGTACGGTTTCCCTGGCGTAAGTTGTGAAACTCACGCTTCTTCATCTTCATAGCTCCAGTTGAGACATGGGCTGTGTCGGATGCTTGCTGAAACTGATCCCAAGTGATGTTTGCTATAGGGAAAGTGGCTGTGTAATTCTCCCACCATGAGGCTGCTGGTCCATCCAACTGATGTGCGGCAAAACACACCTTCTCTACATCTGTGCAACCTGCTGTGGTCAACTCCCTTCCAATCCTGCGTAGCCAGTCATCCGCAACTATTGGCTCGGTGCTACTGGAAAACACCGGCGGCTGCAACCTCAGAAAACGGGCTAAGTTGTCATCTGGAGGTGGTGGTGGGTTGTTGTTATTGTTGTTGCCTTGGTTCTGGACTAATTGTTGTATCAAGGCATTCTCCTGCTGGATCAACTGGGTGATCTCAGGTGGGAAGACAAATCCGGTGTCACGTCTCGGAGGCATCTGATGGGCTTAGAGGGGAGATATCAGAATAGAAATGAGGTCTTGTGAGAAAGCACTACCCATATGCACATGAGACAAACACAATCATATCACACCAAATCAATTCAAGCAAGGGCATACAATCGGTCTAGAACTATCGTTACAAAAGTGATCGGACTACTACTATATACACGGGGGAATACTAATCATATGGTGGTCATTCTAGAAATTTTGATCGGTGGAAGACTCCATGATATCCGCTCCAGCTTTGTCTTCATAATCATCATCACTATCGTCAGGGTCGGAGTCAGTGTCGTCGATGATGATGTAGTCTTCAGAACGTATGTCCTTGGGTTCGTCGTCTTCTTCTCCTGGCGCGGGGTCTCCCATAAAAACTCCTAGCTTCCTTGTCAGGTCGTCGTTCTTTTCCACGAGTATCGTCATTTCCTCCTCATATCCATCGCGTGTAGACTTGAGTTCCTCTTCTAGCTCTGTGACCCTGGTCATCGCCTTCTTTAGGTCTATCATGCCTGCGCACATCTGATTCTCCTGCCGACGAATGTGCTGGTTTAGCTCCTGGATGAATGCTGCAATGGACCTGTCCCTCCTGGTGCTGACTATCTCCCATTGTTCATCTCGGCACCCACATATCTGATAGATAGTGTCCTTCAGCTCCTGTTTGTAGACTTCTCCAATTCATCCCATAGCAATGTGGGCTGCCATGCTCTTTCCTAGACTCCAGGTGGGTGCATCAAAGGAAAATTCTATGGGCTCAGTGAGTGACGTGAATGTCCTTCCTGGGACTTGAACTCGAACCATCCAGCGCTCCTCTTCTGGTAAAGTGGCGGTGTAGGTCCCAATGAAGGTTGGTATTCCGATGTCCAGGTACCTAGTGACTTCCTTCAAATGTCGTCCAAATGGTGTGTCTTCATCCGGTTGTGCAAACTTGTTCCTTGAGTTCGCCATCCTAAAGAGTAGAAAATGGAGAGGAGTCAGAAATGAGTAGGGAAAAGTGACCTATGGCTCATCTTAGTGGTCTGTCCTACATTCAGCATGTGCTCGATACCATCTTGTAGCGATCCGACCTCAGACGGTCAAATCTCTGTGTTCAGTGTCATCCCTGGATCGGTAATGCTGACACACACAGTACTCGAAGGATTTATAACAGAGTAGCAATCACACACTTATTACATCGAATGTCTCAAAAGAGAACTTATTACAATAAATATGGCTTAAGGCCATCTAAATAAGATAACAGCGGAAGGCTTGGAAGATAAAGTGAGTCCATCAACTCCAACGGCATAGCTAGTTCATGACAAACGACCTAGCGCACCTTACTCCTCGTCTGAAAAGTCTGCAACAAGATACGTTGCAGCCCGAAAACGGCTCAGCACATGGAATATGCTGGCAATATAACACATTAGAGCAATGATCAGATAAATGCTATCAGTACATGCATATATGGCTGGTGGAGGCTCTATAGTTATATTGTTTTGCGAAAAGCCAATTTTTCCCTGCAACAAAGGAATATGTTTTATTTAACAATCATGGTAGTTGAAACATTGAGAATGGTACCCCCATCTCAATCCCAATTAAAAAGTAATTATCAACCCAACAAATTAATTTAGAGTGATGAGATCAATCCAATAATTCAAGTACCAGATACTCAAGTTGTCCATAACCGGGGAGTTTTGCGCACTTTTCCCCACAAGACTCGATCTCCTCCGTTGGATTTCTCGCACTACATGGTGTTTGAGAAACAGATGACCGAGACACAGTCTTTCAGAAGCATTCACTCTAACCCCGGGTAGACAGTACCAACCTACATCCCCTACATCTGCTAGCTTACCACTGGAAGAGGTCATGCAACATAGTCAACTATGCTAGAGCCCATAATAGCTTGTGGCTGCACATGGAAGTTTCTAGCATGAATAATCTTATGATCCCTTTGAGCCTGGGTGGCGGACCATAGGAGGATCACACGGTATAACCCCGGGATCTCCTAGGACAACACTGGTATAACCCCAGGTGCCCAAAACCAACAATCCACCTAGATGTGTATTAAAGTTGCCACCTTAGATTGAACCATTAATTAACAAACTCACATCTGTCATGGATACACCCAAACCCAATCCACGTCTACGAGCATAGCATAGTAATATAAGCATAACGTAGAAGTAACTCCCAAGGGTTTGATAATAAAACAGGTAATAGGTTCTACCTCATCATCTACTTCCCAATCTCCACAAGTTAATCACATCCTAATCATGCAGTGTTTGAGTATTGTAACTAATGCATAAAAACTGGGTATGAAAGAAGTATGATCCATGTGTTACTTGCCTTGCTGACGATCCGCAAAACCTAGTGACTCGTAGTAGCACGCTTCGCACTCCGGGAATTCTATCGCAAACAAACAATAACATACATAAGCAATAAAGCAAAGATGCACGGGTAAAACTCAAATAAGAAGATCTAACCAGAAAGTTCAACTGAAGAACTCCGGTTTGCAAAAACCGAACGAACCGATAAAAAAACGAAACTAGGGTTTCTAAAAAAAGACTGAACGGTTTTCTCGCGAAAACTGGCGGTGGCGGTGGCGGTTATACCTCTGGCGCGATCGGGTCCGGCGGCGAGCGGCGGCGGCGGGGCTCCGGCTGGACGGGTCGGCGGCGGGCGGCGGCTGCGCGCGACGGCGGAAGGCGGCGGCGACGGCGGCTGCGCGGGTGGAGGCTGGCGAGGCTAGGGTTTGGCGGGGTCGGACCTCCCCGCTTATAAAGGCTGGCCGGGCCAGGAGTCCTAGTCGGACACGGCCCGGTTAGGTCGGTTCACCTTTCTTTTATAGAAAAAATCCTGGCGCAGAAAAACTAACGAAAGAAATACTAAACGGACTCCAAAAATCCTGAAATAAATTTTCACGGTACTCTAATAATATTGCGGACAAAGTGAACATTTATTTAGGCGTCTAATGCAATTTTGAAAAACACATTTTTCCCTAATTCAAATAAAATAGCAATAAAACTCCGAATAAAATTTCTTAGTTGATTTTAATGTTTTTCCTCCAATATTTCATTTATGTTGGAGAAGTCATATTATCTCCTCTCATATATTTTAATATGAAATATTTTCGGAGAGAAAAATAATTAAAACCAAAGTGATCCTTGTTTCGATATTTGAGAAAAATTCAAATATGAAGAACGTGAAATCCCCAACTCTCTCTGTGGGTCCTTGAGTTGCTTAGGATTTCGAGGATCGCGAAACGAAATGCAATAAAATATGATATGCATGAATGACCTAGGTATAACATTCCAAATTGAAAATTTGGGATGTTACATACCATCTTCATATCTCAAAACAATCATCAAGTATCAAACTTCTAATAGTATTCAATGCACTTTTTATGAAAGTTTTTATTATACCCATCTTGGATGCCTATCATATTAGGACTAATTTTATAGCCAAAGCAAATTACCATGCTGTTCTAAAGGACTCTCAAAATAATATAAGTGAAGCATGAGAGATCAATAATTTCTATAAAATAAAACCACCACCGTGCTCTAAAAGATATAGGTGAAGCACTAGAGCAAAATTATCTAGCTCAAAAGATATAAGTGAAGCACATAGAGTATTCTAATAAATTCCGATTCATGTGTATCTCTCTCAAAAGGTGTGTACAGCAAGGATGATTGTGGTAAACTAAAAGCAAAGACTCAAATCATACAAGACGCTCCAAGCAAAACACATATCATGTGGTGAATAAAATATAGCCTCAAGTAAAGTTACCAATGGACAAAGACGAAAGAGGGCATGCCTTCCGGGGCATCCCCAAGCTTAGGCTTTTGGTTATCCTTGAATTTTACCTTGGGGTGCCTTGGGCATCCCCAAGCTTAGGCTCTTGCCACTCCTTGTTCCATAATCCATCAAATCTTTACCCAAAACTTGAAAACTTCACAACACAAAACTCAACAGAAAATCTCATGAGCTCCGTTAGCGAAAGAAAACAAACCAGCACTTCAAGGTACTGTAATGAACGCATTCTTTATTTATATTGGTGTTAAACCTACTGGATTACAACTTCTCTATGCTTTATACCCTCCGATACTAGCCATAGATTCATCAAAATAAGCAAACAACACACGAAAAACTGAATCTGTCAAAAACAGAACAGTCTGTAGTAATCTGTATCTAACGCAAACTTCTGTAACTCAGAAAAATCTACCAAAATAGAAAACCTAGATAATTTGTTTATTGATCTACTGCAATTGGAATCAGTATTTTATCACATTCTGGTGATTTTTAACGATTTTTTTCGTGAGCAGAAAGTTTCTGACTTTTTCAGCAAGATCAAATAATTGTCATCCAAGAAGATCCTATAGATTTTACTTGGCACAAACACTAATTAAAACATAAAACCACATCTAACCAGAGGCTAGATCAATTATTTATTAATAAACAGAACCAAAAAGCAAGAAACAAAAATAAAATTGGGTTGCCTCCCAACAAGCGCTATCGTTTAACGCCCCTAGCTAGGCATAAAGGCAAGACTAGATCTAGGTATTATCATCTTTGGTTTTTTATTTTTTTTAGCGGAGTCAAGCTCGAATCTGGGAGGTTCTTTATGTTCCCCTTCATATTCGGAATTTTTTAGATCTAAAGAATCCAACCGCTTATTGCAAAAGGGTAATCAACATATTCATGCGGTGAAGATTTCCGCTAACACTCTTACGAGGTTCAAGAGACTTTTGTAAAATTTTCGTTACTTCGCAAATCTTCTCAAAAACTTGTCTCTCTTCCTGGGTATGATGTGGCCCCTTTTGTTGAGGAAGTGTTCCCACTATTCCCTCCATGATTTCATGCGCAATACTGGTATCAATTTCGATAAAATTTCCTTTGGCAACGCAATACAAGAGTTGTCTATGGGACATATTTAGTCCAACATAAAAATTGCAAAGTAAAATTCTAAAACTCACCTCTAAGGTGCAATTACGATAAGATTCCATCATCCTATACCAAGCATCTTTTAAGTTTTCTCCTTGTCTTTGTTTGAAGTGAAGAACTTCAAACTCGGGAGACAAAGGAGCAGATAAAGGACTGACCATGACAACACACAGCGACACACAAGGAGCAAGCGAAAAGAGATGAACGGAAAAAGAAGGCGAATAAAACGACAAGGGTGAAGTGGGGGAGAGGAAAACGCGAGGCAAATGGTGTATAATGTAATGCGAGGGATAAGAGTTTGTGATGGTACTTGGTATGTCTTGACTTGGCGTAGATCTCCCCGGCAATGTCGCGAGAAATCCTTCTTGCTACCTCTTGAGCATTGCGTTGGTTTTTCCCTTGAAGAGGAAAGGGTGATGCAGCAAAGTAGCGTAAGTATTTCCCTCAGTTTTTGAGAACCAAGGTATCAATCCAGTAGGAGACTACACGCAAGTCGCCTCGTACCTACACAAACAAATAAGAACCTTGCAACCAACGCGATAAAGGGGTTGTCAATCCTTTCACGGCCACTTGCAAAAGTGAGATCTGATAGAGATAATAAGATAAATATTTTTGGTATTTTTATGATATAGATTGAAAGTAAAGATTGCTAAGTAAAATAGATTGGAAACTTATATGATGGAGAATAGACCCGAGGGCCATAGGTTTCACTAGTGGCTTCTCTCAAGATAGCATAAGTATTACGGTGGGTGAACAAATTACTGTCGAGCAATTCATAGAAAAGTGCATAGTTATGAGAATATCTAGGCATGATCATGTATATAGGCATCACGTCTGCGACAAGTAGACCAAAACGATTCTGCATCTACTACTATTACTCCACACATCGACAGCTATCCAGCATGCATCTAGAGTATTAAGTTCATAAGAACAGAGTAACACATTAGGCAAGATGACATGATGTAGAGGGATAAATCAATCAATATCATATAAACCCCATCTTTTTATCCTCGATGGCAACAATACAATACGTGTCGTTTCCCTTTCTGTCATTGGGATCGTGCAACGCAAGATTGAACCCAAAGCTAAGCACTTCTCCCATTGCAAGAAAGATCAATCTAGTAGGCCAAACCAAACCGATAATTTGAAGAGACTTGCAAAGATATCAAATCATACATAAAAGAATTCAGAGGAGATTCAAATATTGTTCATAGATAATCTTGATCATAAACCCACAATTCATCGGATCTCGACAAACACACCGCAAAAAGAATTACATCGAATAGATCTCCAACAAGATCGAGGAGAACTTTGTATTGAGATCCAAAGAGAGAGAAGAAGCCATCTAGCTAATAACTATGGACCCGAAGGTCTATGGTAAACTACTCACACATCATCGTAGAGGGTATGGTGTTGATGTAGAAGCCCTCCGTGATCGATTCCCCTTCCGGCGGAGCGCCGGAAAAGGCCCCAAGATGGGATCTCACGGGTACAGAAGGTTGCGGCGGTGGAAATAGGGTTTCGTGGTGCTCCTGGATGTTTTTGGGGTGTATGGATATATATAGGAGGAATAAGTAGGTCGGTGGAGCTGCGAGGGGCCCATGAGGGTGGGGGGCGCGCCCAGGGGCGCAGGCGGGGCTCCCTGCCTCGTGGCCTCCTTGCTTCTTTCTTGACGTCCACTCCAAGTCCCCTGGATCACGTTTGTTCCAAAAATAACTCTCCCAAAGGTTTCATTCCGTTTGGATTCCGTTTGATATTCCTTTTCTGCGAAACACTGAAATAGGCGAAAAACAACAATTTGCACTGGGCCTTTGGTTAGTAGGTTAGTCCCAAAAATAATATAAAAGTGTATAATAAAGCCCATTAAACATCCAAAACAGATAATATAATAGCATGGAACAATAAAAAATTATAGATACGTTGGAGACGTATCATTCACCGTGTGGGATGTACATACCTACGGAAATGATTTCTGGGATTCACCGTGTGGGATGTACATACCTACGGAAATGATTTCTGGGATTCACCGTGTGGGATGTACATACCTACGGAAATGATTGGGTTTCCATGCCTCGCCCGATCGCACACGGCCCCAGCCTGAGTCCCACGAGGGCCTATCCCCGACTTTTGAACTTAGAACACTAACAGGTCAAATTTTAGATTTTTAAGATTTTTATTTTAATAAGTAAAACAAGTCAGTTAATTCATTAAGGTGGTTATATTTATACCATGTATCAATGGCCAACTTTAAATAGAAAAAATACAGTAAAGAGTAAATAAGAAAATAGAATATTCTGTCTCATAGTTCTAAAATAGAGTTCTTTATTTTTATTTTATAGTATTACTTCTCATTAATTATACTGCATAGATTAGTCCTACTACTCATACTTCTTCAACTCGAATACCAAAAGGAAGAAAAAAATATGACTAAGTGATTTTATAGTAGAGGCATATACTGAATGTGCTTGATAGATCCCATTTTTTCATCCTGAGCCAGGATCGAACTCTCCATGAGATTCATAGTTGCATTACTTATAGCTTCCTTATTTGTATAGATATTGGTAGAGGGGCGTATCCAACCCTCTTTTATCCACTAGTTACCCCTCTTTAGTTTAACAGTATAGAGTAGTTTGGTAGCTCATAAGGCTCATAACCTAGGGGGTTGTAGGTTCGATTGTAAAGGGACAGTAAGGGTGACTTATCTGTCGACTTTTCCACTATCAACCCCAAAAAACCCAACTCTGCCTTACGTGAAGTTGCCAGAGGCAAACAAAATTGGAAGGAAGAAAATTTCTTTTTTATTTTTATTTAAGAACTACTTGAATTTTTCAGTCTGGTTGCGAGGTCTTAATAGTGAGTATGAATCATAGTTCCTTTTTTTGATTAAATAGAATTTATGGCTACACAAACCGTTGAAGATAGTTCTAAACCTAGGCCAAATCGAACTGGTGCAGGTAGTTTACTGAAACCCTTGAATTTCTGGGTCGTGTGGGAAAGACCCCCCTATCGCCCACACTCACTTGGCGACGGTTCCAAATGTCGTCGCGGAAAGGGGTTTTAAACCGTTTGTTTAGGACCGACGCGCACCAGTGATGAATATGATTTGTGAGTAGTTACATTTGTTCCTGAGGACATGGGAGAAGTCTTGATATAAGTAGTCATGTGAATTTGGTATTCGTTCGATATTTTGATGAGATGTATGTTGTCTTTCCTCTAGTGGTGTTATGTGAACGTCGAATACATGACATTTCACCATTATTTGGGCCTAGGGGAAGTCATTGGGAAGTAATAAGTAGATGATGGGTTGCTAGAGTGACAGAAGCTTAAACCCTAGTTTATGCGTTGCTTCGTAAGGGGCTGATTTGGTTCCATATGTTTCATGTTATGGTTAGGTTTACCGTAATACTTCTTTTGTAGTTGCGGATGCTTACAAGATGGGTTAATCATAAGTGGGATGCTTGTCCAAGGAAGGGCAGTACCCAAGCACCGGTCCACCCACATATCAAATTATCAAAGTAACGAACGTGAATCATATGAGCGTGATGAAAACTAGCTTGACGATAATTCCCATGTGTCCTCGGGAGTGCTTTCTTTTATATAAGAGTTTGTCCAGGCTTGTCCTTTGCTACAAAAAGGATTGGGCCACCTTGCTGCACCTTGTTTACTTTTGTTACTTGTTACCCGTTACAAATTACCTTATCACAAAACTATCTGTTACCGATAATTTCAGTGCTTGCAGAGAATACCTTACTGAAAACTACTTGTCATTTCCTTCTGCCCCTCGTTGGGTTCGACACTCTTACTTATCGAAGGACTATGATAGATCCCCTATACTTGTGGGTCATTGTCGGTGTCAAAACCAGCGGATCTCGGGTAGGGGGTCCCGAACTGTGCATCTAGGATCGATGGTAACAGGAGACGGGGGACACGATGTTTACCCAGGTTCGGGCCCTCTCTATGGAGGTAATACCCTACTTCCTGCTTGATTGATCTTGATGAATATGAGTGTTACAAGAGTTGATCTACCACGAGATCGTAATGACTAAACCCTAGAAGTCTAGCCTATGAGTATATGGTAATGAATATGTCCTATCCGGACTATGCTCTCCGGTTTATATAGACACCAGAGAGATCTAGGGTTACATGAGGTCGGTTACATAGGAGGGAATCTTCATAATCAGCCGCCTAGCTTGCCTTCCACGCCAAGTAGAGTCCAATCTGGACACGGGTATAGTCTTCGGTCTTCGTGTCTTCACAGCCCATCAGTCCGGCCCAATGAATAACAGGCCGGACGCCCGAGGACCCCTTAGTCCAGGACTCCCTCAGTAGCCCCTGAACCTGGCTTCAATGACGAGGAGTCCGGCGCGTAGATTGTCTTCGACATTGCAAGGCGGGTTCCACTTTTTCCGAACTCCAAGATGGTCTTCAAATGTAATGATTGTATCCGGACCTGTCACACACCATGCACAATCGCAGAGAGAATATACATATTTTTACGCGAACCTGCCGACAATTTTTTATGACGATACACCTGTCTGGTTATAATTTCGAACCGTTGTCCCACGTTTCAAGACGTGGTTGCTATTGGCACGTCTTGTCGAAGCGGAGACTGTGTCCCCTTATTGCGGGATTCTCATCAATGCGGGCATGGGTAACCCAACCGTGCCGTTTATACAGCCCTTGGGAATACGCAAATCTCAAGGCGAGTGAGGAGGCATTTTAAATATTGGCTGCCTTTATAAGGAGATAAGGATTCCCTCTTCCTCTTCTCATGTTTTCTCTCCGTCTCTGCCTTCCTGATCTCGTGCTCCAGCGCCCAAGTTTTCATCTCCTTTCCACTCAAGCAACCATGTCCGGATCCGGTGGTCAGGGCAAGTGGATGGTCTCCTCCATCAAGGAGGAGGACATTACTGAGCTCCGGGCGGCCGGATATTTGGCGAAGGGAATTGCCCACCGCTTGCCGGCCGAGGGACAAATCGCCCCCACGCCGGAGCCCAACGAGAGGGTAGTATTCCTCCCTCATTTCTTCTGCGGGCTGGGATTCCCAATTCACCCCTTCGTCCGCGGGTTGATGTATTATTACGGGGTGGACTTCCATGATCTGTACCCAAATTCCTTCCTCAACATCTCGGCGTTCATCGTCGTGTGCGAGGCCTTCCTCCGCATCCACCCCCACTTCGGGCTGTGGCTCAAAGTCTTCAACATGAAGCCGAAGGTGGTAGACGGCCAGCATGCGGAGTGCGGAGGAGCCATGGTGAGCAAGCTGCCCAACGTCTCCTGGCCGAAAGGTATTTTTGTGGAGATAGTGAAGGAGTGGCAGAAACAATGGTTCTATATCACAGAACCCCGCGGCACCTCCTAGGCCGCGGCTACCGAATTCCGCTCTGGTGCTCCTATGCGGCTCACTTCTTGGGTTGAGAAGAGTCCCGATTGGGGTTCGTCCAACGAGGTAATAGCGCTGCAGACGCGCGTTCAAAGGATGATAACCAAGAACGTCAAGCTCGTAGATGTAATCCAGGTGATGTTAGTTCGCCGAATTCTCCCGTGCCTACGCCGAAGCCGCCCTTTGTGGGAGTTCAATCCGAAGAAGCACCATACCTTGGTGAGGCTCTTCGAGACTACTCACGAGGACGCGTGGAAGTTGCTCTTTAAGGGCAACGAAAAACCGCCGGCCGCGGATTCAGACCACGGACACGACGCTAGTCATCCTGCCAGTGAAGTATGTCTCTTTTAATGTATTCCCTGCTTGTGTGTTGCTAGGGCGACGCCTGAGCTTTTATTATCGCTCTTTCAGGACTGGACGGAGAGGGCGAAGCAGATCCAGTGTCCGGCTCCGTTGCCCGAAGAACCAGTCATCCCGTGCATAGCGAAGATGCTGGTGCCGGCGCCGTATAAGGCGCCGGAGAAGAAGGCCAAGAAGAAGGCCAAAGGGAAGGCCAAGAGTGGCCTCCGTCGTAAGGGTACTTCGGACGCGGTGTCCGAAGACGACGAAACTCATTCCTCTGTCCCTGAGGACAAAGACGGGGAAGAGGAGGAGGAGGAAGAAAACAATCCTCCCCCTGAGGAGAGGAAGAAGAAGAGGGCGGCTCCGGTGCATCTGGAGGCGGAGGCGCCCAAAAAGGGGAAGGGAGCTCCGGCGGCCAACACCGCGTGGGACGTGGACAGTAGTCCGGAACGACGCCCTCGCGCAAAGCCCCAGGCCGCATCGTAAGTGACATGGCTTATTTATGCGCACATCCAGCCCTTTCTCTCCATTATCTTGATATAGTTAGCAGTCCGGCCCGTGATCTTATCCAGCAATCCTCCTCTGGAGGTTCATTGGCTTCATCGGAGATGGCGAGCAGGTCGCCACCGCCTGCTTACTCCCCTGTGGCCGGGGACGACACCGAAGTGCTGTCCCGAAGGACCGCTCCGAAGGGAGGAGCCCAGAACGTTGTTCGGGAGGCGCCACAAGGCGAGACCTCCACTGCCAGACACGTGGGGGATCCAATCCCCATGGAGACTGGCGAAGAGGGCCGTATCCAGATCGGCCCTCAGCCGAATACGGTTCCGGAGCCCCTTGTGGCTCCGGAGTCGGGCGAGCAGCTCCCTTTAAAGGGGGGTGTGCCGCCTCCACCGGTGGCTCCTGTCCATCCAGGAGCGTCGGATGATCTGATGGGGGCGCTGCGATGCGCCTCCGTCGTGGACGAGCACCGTGTCCTTATGGGTGTGGTGATCGAGAAAGTTCAGTCTGCCAAGAGCGGACTGAATGAGGCCTGCGGCAGCCTATTAACAGGTTTTGAGGTAAGTGACATAGAAAGAGAAAAACCCCATGTAGTCAGTAGCCCCTGAGACACTGTCCGGTGCTCGGCAAGAGGAACCGGACAGAGGATCAATCCTCTAGTGTAGGAGACTAACGTGATATGTGTGCATGAGCAGGCGTCGCTGTTGGCCGCGACCTCGTATGCTGCCAAAGTCTCTGGATTAAAGCAGAGGCTGGAGTGGACCGAGAACGAGCTCGGCGAGGTTACAATGCGGCTTCAGGAGAAGCAAGGTAGGTAACGTCTTGCCGTGTGTTCGGAAAGAACAAGCGTCGCATACTGACCGTAATGTCAAAATATGTGCAGGAGCCGCAACCGAGGTGGAGGCCCTGGAAAAGGCTGTGGCCGAAGCCGAGGGGAAGGCCGTCGAGCCGCAAGCTGCTCGAAAAAAGCTCGAGGCCCGAGTCAAGGAGGTCCAACAGGAGCTCCAAGAGGCGGTGAAAAAATGTGAGATCTTGGAGAATGATGCGTCGGCTCAAAAGGCCGAACTCTCCAAGGCTCGTCAGAGCACGGAGATCGCACGGAATGAGGCCCGGGCCTCCCTCCAGGAGATCCATGAGGCTAGGAAGATCACAACGGGTAAGGTTTTCAAGATGCAAAGCAAGTATGCGGAGAAGAAATACCTTTTACTAACCCGGGTTTGGAGTTTCCCAGGGGATTTTGCGGATTTACCACATAGCGTATCAGACGCTGCAGAGTTCTACCAAACCGAAGGAGGAGGTTCGACGGAGAAGTTATTCTGGACGCAGTATGCGACGCCAGAGCATCTGGTGTCCTTCACCGATCAGCTGAAGCAGCTGGTGGAGCTGCCCAGGGTGGCCGAACTAGCCATGAAGGATTTAACAATCCGGCTATGGCCAACCAAAGCTATGCCCGGCAGCTACTTCAGACTTGTGAGGCGGCTAGTGGAAGCCTGTCCGCGGCTGGACGTCATCAAGCGCTCTGTATGTATTGAAGGTGCCCGTATGGCCTTCGGTCGCTGCAAGATGTGGTGGGCGAAGATGAACGCTGTTGAAGTGGCCAGCGGGCCGCCAGAGGGCAAGGAGCACCGCACACCCGAGAAATATTTTGTGGGTGTCATAGAAGGGTCTCGACTTGTGGTAGCTCAATGTTCGAAGGACGTTATTTTCAAATGAATACATTCGTGTTGTCCTTTGCCTTGTATTATAAAGACAAAGCTTGTTCTGTAATGTAATTTCATTATGCTTTAAATTGTTTACTCCTGTGCGGCCGTGTTATATGTAATCTGAGGGTTGGCCAGTCGTCGGCTTCTGCCCTCACGTAATTAGTACGGAGGTGTTCGGGATGGGATCTTAACAATCTTGATCCAATTATATGGTCCTTGAAGGAGTTGTTTAGCGCAACGAACAAGGCAATCAGACTATACGGCTTAAACGCCCTCACTTAGCCATAGGAGTTTTATAATTAAGCAAGTGTGTAGCCCCTGGTCCAAGCCAGGGTGCTGTCAGCATCTGATCGGGAAGTGCCGATCCTTCGCGTGACGCGAAAAAAATCTCCAACGATTTTGTAACCCTCGAACAGTTGACCGGCTCTCGCCGTATCATGACAGTCAGTTTTCGGCTTTCTCTACTGAGGTGCTCATCCGGTCAAGGCGAGGGCACAATCGCAGTAGTTCTCCCTTTACTACCCTAGCCGATAGAGCGGAACGTAGGGTAGCAAGCACAGGAGCCGGGCGACCCAACTATTGACCAAAGACATGATTCGGAGCCAATGCATATAATGCTAAATTCGGGGTGCCGAACTTTTATATAAGAAGTGTTCAGACTTTGTTGCCGTGTTATGGGGCGATAAGCAGCCGCTGGCGAATATGAAACGTACAAAAGAGTACCGATGTAGCTGATAAGTAGATCGAAATAAAATGAAGTAAGAAGCGAAAACCACAGAAACTGGGCCGCAAATTATTTTTATTATAACTGAATGGATACGTCAAGGCGTATCTTATACAAATAGTGTGATAAGCACCCGGACTATTTAACATGCCGGGATCAAGAGGAGCAGCGTGCGGGTCCTGGGAAATAAGTACAAATACCATCAAGAAGAACGTAAGGAGGTTACCCTGCACACCTATGCTGCATGCCCCCTCTGTACGCCGATCCTTCGAAGGGGCTGGTGATCAGGCTCGCGGGAAAAGGAACCCTAAACAGAAAGGAAAAAGTGTGTCCGGGGTCGGTCTAGCCGAACTGTAGATCCCGGGTTAGCTCGTGACTCCGTCGATGTCCATGGAATTTCGAGTGCGTAATTATGTACGCGTGGTACGAATGCCACTACTTCATTGGGGCTGGGACGGAGGCCAAATTGCTAGTCGAGCTCTTGACGAGCCTTGCTGTCCTGCTGCAGTGTAGTTCGAAACTTCTTGGTGGTGTCCAGGGGCTCGGCAGCCGCACTATGGTGCTGCTTGAGAAGGCCGCTCTGTACCTCTGCTGCTAGGGCGGCGGTGTGCTCCTCTGTTCGGAGGGAGCGTTCCGTGTTTCCATTGACTGTTATGACGCCGCGTGGGCCGGGCATCTTGAGCTTGAGATAACTGTAGTGTGGCACTGCGTTGAATCTAGCAAACGCTGTTCGTCCGAGCAGTGCGTGATAGCCGCTGCGGAATGGGACGATGTCGAAGATTAACTCCTCGCTTCGGAAATTGTCCGGAGAGCCGAAGACCACTTCCAGCGTGATTGAGCCCGTACAGCGGGCCTCGACGCCTGGTATGACTCCTTTGAAGGTAGTCTTTGTTGGTTTGATTCGTGAAGGGTCAATGCCCATCTTTCGCACCGTGTCTTGGTAGAGCAGGTTAAGGCTGCTACCACCGTCCATCAGGACTCGTGTTAGGTGAAACCCGCCAATAATTGGGTCCAGGACTAGTGCGGCTGAACCGCCGTGGCAGATGCTAGTTGGGTGGTCTCGTCGATCGAAGGTGATCGGGAATGACGACCACGGATTGAACTTTGGGGCGACTGGCTCTACCGCGTAGACGTCCCTGAGTGCTTGCTTGCGCTCCCTTTTGGGGATGTGTGTAGCGTATATCATGTTCACCATTTTGACTTGAGGGGGAAATTTCTTCTGTCCTTCAGTGTTCGGCTGCTGGGGCTCTTCATCCTCGTCCTCACTTTGTGATCCCTTTTCTTTGTTTTCGACATTTAACTTGCCAGCCTGCTTGAAAACCCAACAATCCCTGTTGGTATGATTGGCTTGCTTATCCGGGGTGCCGTGTATTTGGCACGGACGGTCGAGTATGCGGTCTAGGCTGGAAGGTCCTTCATTGTTTCTTTTGTAGGGCTTCTTCCGTTGGCCGGAATTGGAGCCACTGAATCCGGCGTTGACTGTGGTGTCATCGGTATTGTTATCATTGCTTCGGCGTTTGTGCCTATTGCGCCGGAGCTTGCTAGTGCTATTCTTGGCCTCAGAGGGGCCTGTCTCGCTGGCTGTGTTGTTACTACGGGCCAGCCAACTGTCCTCTCCCGCGCAAAAGCGGGTCATGAGTGCCGTGAGGGCTGCCATGGACTTCAGCTTTTCTTGGCCGAGGTGGCGTGCTAGCCATTCGTCACGGATGCTGTGTTTGAAGGCTACTAAGGCCTCGGCGTCCGGACACAACGATCTGGTTCTTTTTGGTTAGGAACCTAGTCAAGAATTTTCTGGCTGATTCTCCAGGTTGTTGAACTATGTGGCTTAAGTCATCGGCGTCTGGTGGCCGGACATAAGGTCCTTGGAAGTTGTCCAGGAAAGCTTCCTCCAAGTCCTCCCAGCTGCTGATAGAATTTTCAGGCAGGCTGTTAAGCCAGTGTCGAGCTAGCCCTTTGAGCTTTAGTGGGAGGTATTTAATGGCATGGAGGTCGTCTCTTCGAGCCATATGTATATGGAGAATGAAATCCTCAATCCATACTGCGGGATCGGTTGTGCCGTCGTATGATTCGATGTTGACGGGCTTGAACCCCTCGGGGAATTCATGGTCCAGTACTTCATCTGTGAAGCAGAGAGGGTGTGCGGCGCCTCTATATTGGGCCGCGTCGTGGCGTAGTTCTGATGGAGTCCGTCTGTGGTGTTCGGCCTGGGCGTGGTTAGATTTATCACGTCCGAATAGGTAGCCTTCCTCGTGCCTCGAGGCACGCCCTCGCGATCCGTAGATCGATCTTGTGTGTCCTGTTCTATCATCCAGGATTTGCCGGAGGTCGTATGTGTGACCCCAAACTCTTCCGTCTTTCTTTTTGCGGGGCGGTTGGGCAGGCTGCTGTTCGGCCTGAGTTGCCGCTTTATCCCGACCGCGTGGTGGCCGGTCGGCCGCCCTGTCTCGACCACGTGGTGGTCGTTCCGCATTACGCGAGGGAGATGTGTGCTCCGGTGCTTCCTCATCGAATTGAGGTAGCAGTCTGCGTTTTGGGTAGCTCTTGGTTGGGCGCTTGAGGCCGTATTCTTCCGCTGTCAGGACGTCAGTCCATCTGTCGACGAGCAAGTCTTGTTCAGCTTGAAGCTGCTGCTGCTTCTTTTTCAGGCTCCTTGAAGTGGCTATGAGCTGAAGCTTAAAGCGCTCCTGCTCTAGAGGGTCCTCAGGCACGATGAAATCTTCGTTGCCGAGGCTTGTCTCCTCTTCGGAGGGTGGACGGTAACTATCGTCCCCCGAGTCATCTTCTATGGCCTGCTCATCAGGGTTATCTTGCCTGTCGTCATGTTCCTCTTGTTCGGATGCAGCTCCGACAGGGTCTTCATTGTTTTCGGTGTCGCCGGAGTGCTATTTTCTCCGGTACTAGTATTGCTATCCTTTGAGCGGCGAGGCTTAGAACGACGTTTGGGGCGCCGGCGCTTGGACTGCGTCTCGGAAGTTTTATTCTTATCTGGCTCTTCTTTGTCGTCGCCAGATCCCTTGGGTGTATCAACCATGTATACGTCGTACGAAGAGGTGGCCGTCCAACGTCCAGTGAATGGTGGGTCTTGGCCTTGCTCATTGTCGGCATCGTCGTCCATACAGGTGATGTCTTCGGAGCCATAGTCAAGCACGTCGGTTAAGTCGTCGACGGTGGCTATGAAGTGGGTGGCGGGTGGGAAGCAAAATTCCTCGTCGTCCACCTCTAGCTCGAACCGAACATAGTTCGGCTGTGAGTCTTCCTCCAAGGACAAGTTCTTTAAAGAATTTAGTACGTCACCCAAAGGTGAATGCTGGAAGACGTCTGCGGCGCTAAATTTGAAAATCGACAACCGATCCAGCTCGGTGTCCGCAGGTGTATCCGGTCCGGAACGTGCAGCCGGAAACGAGTCCGGGCTTCCGTTGACGCAAGCATTGCAGGATGTCGAGTCCGTGTGCGGTTCCAACGCTGTGGACTTTATGGCCTCGGAGGGCGTGATCTGCTTTGGTACTGAGGCTGTTGCAGCAACAGGATCCATCTCCTGGGTGTGCTCCGATGACAGATTTAGGTCATGTTCATCGGAGAAAGGGAGAGCAATCGCCGCGGTATCAAATCCCTCGAAGATCAAGTCTCCACGGATATCCGCGATGTAGTTTAAGCTTTCGAACCTGACCTGGTGGCCAGGGGCATAACTATCGATCTGCTCCAGATGGCCAAGCAAGTTGGCCCGCAGTGCGAAGCCGCCGAATACGAAGATCTGTCCGGGGGGAAGGTTTCTCCCTGGACCACGTCATTACTGACGATCGAAGGGGCCATCAAACCTTTCGTCGACGGCACAGTGGAACTCTCTATGAAAGCACCAATGCCGGTGTCAAAACCGGCGGATCTCGGGTAGGGGGTCCCGAACTATGCGTCTAGGATCAATGGTAACAGGAGACGGGGGACACGATGTTTACCCAGGTTCGGGCCCTCTCTATGGAGGTAATACCCTACTTCCTGCTTGATTGATCTTGATGAATATGAGTGTTACAAGAGTTGATCTACCACGAGATCGTAATGACTAAACCCTAGAAGTCTAGCCTATGAGTATATTGTAATGAGTATGTCCTATCCGGATTATGCTCTCCGGTTTATATAGACACCGGAGAGATCTAGGGTTACGTGAGGTCGGTTACATAGGAGGGAATCTTCATAATCGGCCGCCTAGCTTGCCTTCCACGCCAAGTAGAGTCCAATCTGGACACGGGTATAGTCTTCGGTCTTCGTGTCTTCACAGCCCATCAGTCCGGCCCAATGAATAACAGGTCGGACGCCCGAGGACCCCTTAGTCCAGGACTCCCTTAGTCATCAAGACTCTTTTCTGGGGCCCTTGCCGGGGAGTGAAGCGCCTTTGGTAAGGAAAAATTTATATAGTGTGCTGAAATTTACTGTCACTTGTTACTATGGAAAGTAATCCTTTGAGGGGCTTGTTCGGGGTATCTACACCCCGACCAGTAGAGCAAAGAGTTGCTCCTCAACCTACTGAAAATGTTTACTTTGAAATTCCTTCGGGTATGATAGAGAAACTGCTAGCTATTCCTTTTACAGGAGATGGAACATTGCATCCCGATTTGCACCTAATCTATGTGGATGAAGTTTGTGGATTATTTAAGCTTGCAGGTATGCCCAAGGATGTTATCAAGAAGAAGGTCTTCCCATTATCTTTGAAGGGAAAGGCATTGACATGGTTTAGGCTATGCGATGATATTGGATCATGGAACTACAACCGATTGAAATTGGAATTTCATCAGAAGTTTTATCCTATGCATCTGGTTCATCGTGATCGTAATTTTATATATATATATATATTGGCCTCGCGAAGGAGAATGCATCGCTCAAGCTTGAGGGAGGCTTAAGTCAATGTTATATTCATGCCCCAATCATGAGCTCTGAAGAGAAATTATTTTTCAAAAATTTTATGCTCGGCTTTCTCTCAATAATCGCTCCATGCTCGATACTTCTTGTACTGGTTCTTTTATGATGAAGACTATTGAATTCAGATGTGATTTATTGGAAAGAATTAAACGCAACTCTGAAGATTGGAAACTCGACGAAGGTAAGGAGTCAGGTATAACACCTAAGTTTGATTGTGTTAATTCTTTTATGGATACCGATGTTTTTCGTGAATTTAGCACTAAATATGGACTTGACTCTGAGATAGTAGCTTCTTTTTGTGAATCATTTGCTACTCATGTTGATCTTCCTAAGGAGAAGTGGTTTAAATACCATCCTTCCATTGAAGTAAAAGTAGTTGAACCTATTAAAGTTGAAGAAAAGACTATCACTTACAATGTTGGTCCTATTGTTCCTACCGCTTATATTGAGAAACCACATTTCCCTGTTAGAATAAAGGATCATGCTAAAGCTTCAACTGTGGTCAACAAAAGTAATTTTAGAACACCCAAACCCTCTGAGAAAATTAAAGTTGAACCTAGTATTGCTATGGTTAAAGATCTCTTGGTTGATAATATTGATGGGCATGTTATTTACTTCTGTGATGAAGCTGCTAATTGCTAGACCCGATACTAAAAATAAACATAGACCTGCTGTAGGCATGCCTGTATTTATGTTAAAATAGGAGATCATTGTTATCATGGCTTATGTGATGTGGGTGCTAGTGCGAGTGCAATACCTCATTCTTTATACGAAGAAATTATAAATGATATTGCACCTGCTGAGTTAGAAGGTATTGATGTTACAATTAAGCTTGCCAATAGAGATACTATTTCACCAGTTGGGATTGTTAGAGATGTTAAAGTCTTGTGTGGGAAAGTTAAATATCCTATTGATTTTCTTGTTCTTGGTTCCCCACAAGATGACTTTTGTCCCATTATAGTTGGCAGACCCTTCTTGAATACTGTTAATGCTAAGATAGATTGCAAAAAGGATGTCGTTACTATTGGTCTAGGGGATACGTCTCATGATTCTAATTTTGCTAAATTTCATAGACAACCCCATGATAAAGAATTGCCTAGTAAAGATGAAATTATTGGTCTTGTTTCTATTGCCGTGCCTCCTAATGATCCTTTAGAACAATATTTGTTAGACCATGAAAATGATATGTTTATGAATGAAAGAAGGGAAATAGATGAAGTATTCTTTAAACAGGGACCTATTTTGAAACACAACTTGCCTGTTGAAATTCTAGGGGATCCTCCTCCACCCAAGGGTGATCCCGTGTTTGAGCTTAAACCATTACCTGATACTCTTAAATATGCTTATCTTGATGAAAAGAAGATATATCCTGTTATTATTAGTGTTAACCTTTCAGAGCAAGAAGAAGAGAAATTATTGAAAACTCTGAAGAAGCACCGTGCTGCCATTGGATATACTCTTGATGATCTTAAGGGCATTAGTCCCACTCTATGCCAGCACAAAATAAAATTGGAAAAAGACGCTAAACCAGTTGTTGATCACCAACGAGGGTAAGAAAAGAAATACTAAAGCTTCTGGAGGCAGGTATAATTTATCCTGTTGCTGATAGTCAGTGGGTAAGTGTTGTCCATTGTGTCCCTAAGAAGGGAGGTATTACTGTTGTTCCTAATGATAAATATGAATTGATCCCAGAAAGAATTGTTACAGGTTACAGAATGGTAATTGACTTCCGCAAATTAAATAAAGCTACTAAAAAGGATCATTAGCCTTTACCTTTTATCGATCAAATGCTAGAAAGATTATCGAAAAATACACATTTTTGCTTTCTAGACGGTTATTATGGTTTCTCTCAAATACCTGTGTCAAAAGAGGATCAAGAAAATACCACTTTTGCTTGCCCTTTCGGTACCTTTGCTTATAGACGTATGCCTTTTGGTTTATGAAATGCACCTGCTACTTTTCAAAGATGTATGACTGCTATATTCTCGGACTTTTTTGAAAAGATCGTTGAGGTTTTCATGGATGATTTCTCCGTTTATGGAACTTCTTTTGATGATTGCTTAAGCAACCTTGATCGAGTTTTGTAGAGATGTGAAGAAACTAATATTGTCTTGAATTGGGAGAAGTGCCACTTTATGGTTAATGAAGGTATTGTCTTGGGACATAAAATTTCCGCAAGAGGTATTGAAGTTGATAAAGCTAAAGTTGATGCTATTGAGAAGATGCCGTGTCCTAAGGACATTAAAGGTATAAGAAGTTTCCTTGGTCATGCTAGTTTTTATAGGAGGTTCATTAAAGACTTCTCAAAAATTTCTAGGCCTCTAACTAATCTTTTACAAAAAGATGTTCCTTTTGTCTTTGATGATGATTGTGTAGAAGCATTTGAAATACTTAAGAAAGCCTTGATTTCTGCAACTATTGTTCAGCCACCTGATTGGAATTTACCCTTTGAAATTATGTGTGATGCTAGTGATTATGCTGTAGGTGCTGTTCAAGGACAAAGAGTTGATAAGAAATTAAATGTTATCATATATGCTAGTAAAACTCTAGACAGTGGCCAAAGAAATTATGCTACTACTGAAAAATAATTTTTAGACGTTGTATTTGCCTGTGATAAGTTCAGACCTTATATTATTGATTCTAAAGTAACTGTTCACACTGATCATGCTGCTATTAAATATCTTATGGAAAAGAAAGATGCTAAACCTAGACTTATTAGATGGGTTCTCTTGCTACAAGAATTTGATTTGCATATTATTGATAGAAAGGGAGCTGAGAACCCTGTTGCAGACAACTTGTCTAGGTTAGAGCATGTTCTTGATGACCTACTACCTATTGATGATAGCTTTCCTGATGAACAATTAGTTTTCATAAATGCTTCTCGTACTGCTCCATGGTATGCTGATTATGCTAATTACATTGTTGCTAAATTTATACCACCTAGTTTCACATACCAGCAAAAGAAAAAGTTTTTCTATGATTTAAGAGATTACTTCTGGGATGGCCCACACCTTTATAAAGAAGGAGTAGATGGTGTTATTAGACGTGGTGTACCTGAGTATGAACGGGAACAGATCCTACGCAAGTGTCACTCCGAGGCTTATGGAGGACACCACGCTGGAGATAGAACTGCACATAAGGTATTGCAATCCGGTTTTTATTGGCCTACTCTCTTCAAAGATGCCCGTAAGTTTGTCTGGTCTTGCGATGAATGTCAAAGAATTGGTAATATTAGTAGACGTGTGGAAATGCCTATGAACTATTCACTTGTTATTGAACCATTTGATGTTTGGGGCTTTGATTATATGGGACCGTTTCCTTCCTCTAATGGCTATACACATATTTTAGTTGCTGTTGATTACGTTACTAAGTGGGTAGAAGCTATTCCAACTAGTAGTGCTGATCATAACACCTCTATTAAGATGCTTAAAGAAGTTATTTTTCCGAGGTTTGGAGTCCCTAGATATTTAATGACTGATGGTGGTTCACATTTTATTCATGGTGCTTTTTGTAAAATGCTTGCTAAGTATGATGTTAATCATAGAATTGCATCTCCATACCACCCACAGTCTAGTGGTCAAGTAGAACTAAGTAATAGGGAGATTAAATTAATTTTGCGAAAGACTGTTAATAGATCTAGAAAGAATTGGTCCAAAAAACTTGATGATGCATTATGGGCCTATAGAACTGCATATAAAAATCCTATGGGTATGTCTCCATATAAAATGGTTTATGGAAAAGCATGTCACTTACCTCTCAAACTAGAACATAAGGCATATTGGGCCATTAAAGAGATTAATTGTGATTTCAAACTTGCCGGTGAGAAGAGACTATTTGACATTAGCTCACTTGATGAGTGGAGAACCCAAGCTTATGAGAATGCCAAACTGTTTAAAGAAAAAGTTAAAAGATGGCATGACAAAAGGATATAAAAGCATGAGTTTAATGTAGGTGACTATGTTTTGCTATACAACTCTTGTTTAAGATTTTTTGCAGGAAAATTCCTCTCTAAATGGGAAGGTCCTTACGTTATCGAGGAGGTCTATCATTCCGGTGCCATAAAAATCAACAACTTCGAAGGCACAAATCCGAAGGTGGTGAATGGTCAAAGAATCAAACATTATATCTCAGGTAATCCCATAAATGTTGAAACTAATGTTATTGAAACCGTAACCCCGGAGGAATACATAAGGGACACTTTCCAGAACGTTTCAGACTCTGAAAAGGAATAGGTATGTGGTACGGTAAGTAAACCGACTCCAAAATAGTTCTAATAGCATTTTTTCTCTGTTTTGGAATATTCAAGAAAATAGGAAATAAGAAGTAGTCCGGGAAGGACACGAGGCATCCATGAGGGTGGAGGGCGCGCCCCCTGCCTCGTGGGCACCTTATGTGCCCTCCGGACTCCTTTTTCTTGCACGATACTTCTTTTGGCTGGTAAAAATTCATTATATAATCTCCCGAAGGTTTTGACCACCGTACCACGCAAACATCCTCTGTTTTTGTTTCGAGATGTTTTCTGCCAGATTTGTCAAGGCCAGGCATCATGTTGTCCCCCTCCTCCAACAATGAGGGCGACGATTTGGCTAATGAAGATAGAGCTGAAGAGAGAAGAACCCGGGGAGATCAACAAGGCTGATAGGATCAAGAAGGCCACGGAGGATCAAGCTCCAGCACCAGCAGAAGAAGAAGACATCCTTCAACCTCATTACAATCTTCTTACCCCTACTGAAATTGAAGCTTTCAAGATGATTGAAATAGTTCAGGTGCAGAACAAGTATCTAACTCGTGAAAATATTCTGTTGCAAGAGCATATGATCGCACTCAAGGGCATTATTCGTAAGTTGGAGCACCTCCTACGCTCGATGTTGGACGACAAGCCTACATCATCAACAACTCCATCATCACCACCTCCGAAGAAAGAGACATAAATACATGGGTATGGGCTCTCCCCTTGGCAACTGCCAAGCTTGGGGGAGGTGCCCCGGTATCGTATCACCCTCACACTTCTATCTTTACCGTTTTTCTTAGTATGATCCTTTTGGTAATATCTTGATCTAGTAGAATAAAGTTTTAGTATGATATAGTTTTGAGTTTTGCTTTATGATCCTTCTGTGTAATCGAGTCCGTGAGCTATATATAATAAAGATTAGTTTTGAGTCGAGGGCTTGGTTATCTTGCTATGATCTTGAGGGAATAAAAGAAACAATAAAAAGAATTAAAGAGATCATAATGATCTTATGGAGAGTAATGACTTCACATATAAAGAGTATGATGAATGAAAGTTGTTGAGAGTTAACAAACATAGTTTTGGTCATCGTTGCAATTAATAGGAAGTAATAAAGAAAGATAGGTTTTCACATATAAATATACTATCTTGGACATCTTTTATGATTGTGAGCACTCGTTAAAATATGACATGATAAAAAGTTGATGTTGGACAAGGAAGACAACGTAATGGGTTATGTTTCCTTGTATCCGAAATAAAGTATATTTTCATGGATCATCCAACATGTTGGGCTTGCCTTCCCCCCTCATTCTAGCCAAATTCTTTGCACCAAGTAGAGATACTACTTGTGCTTCCGAATATCCTTAAACCCGGTTTTGCCATGAGAGTCCACCATATCTACCTATGGATTGAGTAAGATCCATCAAGTAAGTTGTCATTGTTGCATGCAATAAAAATTGCTCTTTAAATATGTATGATCTATTAGTGTGGAGAAAATAAGCTTTATACGATCTTGTGATATGGAAGCAATAAAAGCGACGGACTGCATAATAAAGGTCCCTATCACAAGTGGCAATATAAAGTGACGTTCTTTCGCATTAAGATTTTGTGCATTCAACCATAAAAGCACATGACAACCTCTGCTTCCCTCTGCAAAGGGCCTATCTTTTATTGTTGCTTTATGTCTTATGCAACAGTCGTGGTGATCTCCACCTTTCCTTTTTACACTTTATCCTTTGGCAAGCACATTGTGTTGGAAAGATCCTGATATATATATATATATCCAATTGGATGTAAGATATCATGAACTATTATTGTTGACATTACCCTTGAGGTAAAAGGTTGGGAGGCAACACTTGTCACATCCTCGCTAGTTCATGCATTAGAGTGTTGCATCATGTTTACTTTTCCAGAAACTTGAAATGGGGATGACAGAACCCCCAGCACCCCCCTGAAAACAACTAGGGTTTACTAAAATCAATTTCAATGAACCTAAAATGCCCTTCTAAAAAGTCCACCCTTTTTGTCTTGGGTTAGAACCTCTGACAAAATGGGTTCACAATTTTCTAGGTCATCTTAAGATCATTGAATTAAATCATATGTAACTTGCATTTGGGCATTTAAATGCTAGTAAATATTTTAAATGCCCAAATAATCCCAAACTGAAATGTTCCATGTTGGATATGTTCCCTACAGTGAGCACGTGCAGTTTGGTGATTTTTGAAAATGCCTAGGTATTTTTAGAAATGCCACAAACTTGCAGAAATAAAAGAAAATAGGAAATAAAAAGGAAACAACTTACCTAGACGCAACCCACCAGCCGGCCCACTTGGCGGCCCAGCACTGTGTTGGCCCGTGCCAGCCAGCTGCTTCGTCCCCGCCAGGCAGGCAGGGAGGTGACGCCGGCGTGCGCGAGCTCGCCACAGCGCCACCTGGTTGCCGCCCGCGCCCCTGGACACCTGGGCGAGCCCCACGTCGCCACCCCGACCCCCTTGACACATCCATTCTCCCCTGCCTCTCTCCCTCGCCCCTCCTCGCCATGGCCGACGCTGCCGCAGCCGCATCGCCGACGTAGCCGCGCCCACCGTGGTCCCCGCGCCGCGCCACCGTGTCCAGAAGCTCCACCGCCCTCCTCTCCTTCGAGCAAGCCGAGCCCCGAGCGCTCGCTTGCCCTGAAGCCTCTGCAACGACCTCTTCCGACTCCGCCACCGCCGGAGATCCCCTTCATCGTCACCGCCGCACCAGCTCGTCCCCGACCTCGCCGACTGCTCCGACGTGATCGCCGTGAGCTCAGCCACCTTCCCATCCTCCCCGTTCTCTCTCTCGAGCACCATAGCGACCGCACGAAGCTTCACTGCACGCGCCGCCGCCGAGCTCGTCGCCGACGATGCTCCGGCCACCCACCGGCCACACCACCGTGTCCAACACACTCACCGCATCCCCAGGAGCCCATAGCACCAGTCCATGCGCCTCGCCGTGCCCCCTAACGACGAGCCCGAGCTCGCCCGAACCCCGGCAGCCGCACAGCTCGTCGCCAGCGTCGTTTTCGGTGACCCCGAGGCCAACCACCACCACCACTCGACGCGGCTCGCTCTGAGCTACCCGTAGATGGTCTCCGCCGCCCATTTGGTCGCCGGAGCACGAAACCCGCACCACACCGCCGCGTCTGGCCTCACCGGCGGCTAAACGCCGGCGAGTTGACCCCGCTGACCGTTGACTGGGTGGGCCCAGTTTGACCCCTGGGTCACTGACGTGTGGGCCCCAGGCCACTAACTAAACTAAGTTAATATTAGTTTAACGCTAACTAAACTTAGTTAGTTTAATTGACACTGACAGACGGGACCCACAGGTCAGGGTTGACCTGGACCGTCTCTGTTGACTGATGATGTCACCCTGACGCAATGCTGATGCAGTAAATCATTTACTGGAATTATTCTTATACAGGAAATTCCAGAAAATACTACAAACTTCAAAAAATCATAGAAATTAATCTGTAACTCCAAATGCAAAGATTTATATATGAATTTTGATTAGAAAAATTCAATCCTTCCATCTGTACTAGTTTCATGCATGTCAGAACACTTAAACCTTGCTATTTAGGTGAAACAAGTAAATGCACTAATATGACCTCTTACTTTGGGTTAGCATTTGAATCCTTGATTCAAATGAACTCAAACTATTCTGTTCTAAGTTGCATTAACCAAAACTCACTCATTTTGCCATGTCATTGCATGCATCATATTGTTGCATATTGCCTTGTGATGATTGTGTTTCGATGTGTTCTTCGTGGTAGGTTCTGCCTCCGAGGATATTCACGAGTATCCAACTGAAGGGCAGTATCCCACTACCACTCTGTCAGGCAAGCAACCCATTGATCATTTCGATACAAACCCATCTTCTCGCTTCTGCTCTCGTTTACTGCATTAAGACAACGCGTTTCAAACTGTTGTGTGTTGCGGTAGTTGAACCCACTTCCTCTGCATGACTTGTCATTGCCACAGTAACTAGATGAAACCCACTAGCATGTGTAGGACTTGATTGAGCCATGTTTGTGTTTCCTACCATGCTATGCTTGCTATGCTTAGAGTCGTGTCAGGTCTGGCTCATCGGGGTGATGAACTAGAGTGAATGGTTGTGTCGGTAATGAGAGTGAAGTGTTGAACATGATTTGGTAAAGGTATCGATGAGAGGCCATGTAGGAGTACATGGTGGGTTGTTTCATTGAGGCCGTCCTTAATAACTGAGATCTGTATGCGTGATTTAAGATTCAGCTACTACCACACATTGGGCCCTGAAATATGGCCCCGCTCGACTTACTGACCCCTCTCGCCCTCTGTCCAGGAGGTGCAAGTAGTTTCTGGTGTTTGTAGTTGCTGGAGGCCGTGCGCAGCGCTGACCTTAGGGGTGGGCTGTGATGCGGTAGGCTCGTGGCACGGTGTACCGGGTCGCCCGTTTGGTTTCTCGGGAACCCTGCACACATCGTTTGGGGCTATGTCTGGCCATGGGTCGGGCCGGGCTTGGGCCGGGCCTGAAAAAGCCCATGGCAGAAAACTGATGCCCAGGCCCTCCCAGGCCCTACCATCGGGCCTACTTTTCAAGCCCAAGCCCGGCCCATCTGGTAAAAATCCCTGAATAGCCCTTAGGGCTTAGGGCCGTTGGCCGGGCCTCTTCCTTAAAATGCCAATATGCCAAGCCCAAGCCCGTCCAGGCCCTGCTGGTGGGCTCAAAACTCAGGCCCAAGCCCGGCCCATGGGCAAGCCCATCGGGCCTAGGCCCTGGAGTTTAGGGCCGGGCCTGGGTGGGCCGACAGGGCCGGGCCTGAGATGGCCAGGACTATTTGGGGCCGTTGAGGACACCCCGGCCGGATTTCCTTGCGGATGGAACCCGAATAGGCGATAAACCTGGACTAGAGACTTGTGTGGTTAGTCAGGTCGTGGTCTACACCCACGTCAGCTTTCGCTTGAAGTCTGCCGAGCACATGTCGTGTGCAGACGTTAAGTGGTGGAAACATGTGTGACGAAGTACACCCCTGCAGGGTATAAAACTATTCGAATAGCCGCGTCCGTGGTAAAGGACTACTTGGTCGCTTATGCAGTTCATAGACAAGTTAATGGTTACTACTAAAAGACTCAAGATAAGTGTGAGTACCGCGGATGGCTCTCTCGTAGGATGACGAGGGAGGATCCACGGTGGAGTATTGAGATGGTGATTAGTGGACTCGTGTGCGAAAACTATTTTACAAGTGGTGTCTCATAGGATAGCTTAGCCAAGAGTCAAAGCTGGCTTGCTGCAATAACTCCACTACCTTCTTGAGAATGTGCATGTATAGTAGGATCTGTTGTAAGACTTGCTGAGTACCTTTGTACTCATGTTGCTTTAATCACTGTTTTCAGACGACAACACCGCCCCCTCCGATGGGTTCTATGTAGATCTCGACATTGACGAGTGACTTGCCACCCAGGTGGTGATCTGAGCTTGTGAAGCGCCTATGTAGATAAACAGGCTTCGTCAAGCCTTCTTTCTTTCTAGTAGTCTGTACTTAGACAAGTTTGCTTCCGCATGTGCTTGTATGTTTGTATGACTTGAGTGTCAGGTCATGTGACCCCTACACTACTAGGAAAAGGCCTACTAATGGCGCACCTAATTTGGCCATTAATGGCGCATTAGTGGTGCGCCATTAGTAGCACGCCATTAGTATATTTTACTAATGGCGCACCACTGGTGCGCCATTAGTATCTGGTATACTAATGGCGCACCCCAGATGCGCCATTAGTATATACAACAGTGCGCCATTAGTATGCCTCCCAGGGGGCCATCTATACCCAGGTGCTTTGGCATACTAATGGCGCACAACAACGGGATGCGCCATTAGTAACTTCGGCATACTAATGGCGCACTGTTTAGTGATGCGCCATTAGTATCCTCTGGCATACTAATGGCGCACTATGATGTGATGCGCCATTAGTATGAATAGTAGGTTTTTTTTATTTTTTAGTTTTCTGTTTTTTGCACAGGTTACAAAATGTATAATTGGACAAAATATAGACAGCACACATCAACAACAGATTCATCGAATACAATAGAAGATTAATCTCTGAATACAATTCATCATTTTAGTCTCCGAATACAATTCATCATATTAGTCTCCGAATTGAAAAGACCGAACAAAGATAGAACATTATATTACAAGTCTCGAGACCGCGAGTTTGTCTTCACATTACAAGTCGATATCGATCATCTAAACTACCATCACATAGAAGAGAACTGCAGTCATCACGATAAGCATCATCACGATGAAACTCGTCTTCATCCAGTTCCTCCAACGCTCCCTCCCCTCTCCCGCTAGATAGCGGGCGTATCTAGATTCAGCCTCGGCCCTAGTGTCAACTCTAATGGCGTATCAGAAGGTGGTGCGCCATTAGTATATACTAATGGCGCACCGCTTGTCTGGTGCGCCATTAGTGTCAATCCCATCTATAGCCCTTTTTCTAGTAGTGTGTAGAACGGCTTAGCGCATGTGCACAGTACCATCGACGTTGAACTTGTTGAGTTCTGATTTTTGAACCTTCGCGGTAGTAATACATGTACATGCTTCTGTTGTTGAGCAGCTGACCTACAGAAACAAAAACACTCCTGGATGGACACACAAAATCATGATAAAAATAGTGGCAGCAAGAAGCAATCAGAAGTGAATATGCAGTAGTACTATAATGGAATATTAGTCAGAATTGAAGTCCAGATAACCATGGCACACATATCATACAATAATTTTGAACTTACATAATCCTGAAACAGGAACTTCATTTTTTTAAAATTGGCAATTCTGAATGCACTAGCGATGTAATTGAATTTTTTAGACCATAGTAATTGAACTTCAAGCACATTTCTTTACAAAACATTTGTTTTTTCCAGTTGCACAATAATTATGTCCTTCTCAGTAGGACTCATCAGAATTGTAGACGGCATCCTTGTCAATACGACTCATCAGTACTAGTGCTCTTTTTTCCAAAATAAAAAAAAGTGTTAGAATAGAAGCATTTTTCCTATATGGATGTTACTTTTAATGTAAACCTTTCTTACCATGGAAATTAATGTAACAATAAGCAATGAGAGATACCTTCACAGGTGAACATACAGTTGCGAGATCACGAGTAACATGAAGTAAATTTTTCACTAAAATTTTGTGAACAAAATACATTAAGAAACTTAGTGCAGAAACAAAAAAACCTACAAACCTGTTGATTTGTTTTTGTAAGTACATGTGCTAAACTGATATAGTTTAAGTCAATGACCTGTTGTAAAATAAGTAATAGTACTGCTACTGGCTTTTATATATTTCACGAAAAAAATCAAATAAAGTTAAGAAAAGGCAGACCACTGCATAAGTACGCTACTGTTCTTGTACATGGTCTAGAAAAATCAAACCTTGTGTAATATCTACTTCAAACCTGTTGTAACAACCGCTTCCACTCTGTGGGAGCTTGTAGTACCCAAACAATCACTTTGGAAAAAATAAGCTTCCCAACCTGAATTTTTACTGAAAGAAAAAGGCACCACAACCTCAGTGGTAAGATATTTCACAAGCCTTACAACAACGAAGAAACCTGAAACCAGAGGTGGCATTTAATTGTACAAGTTGTGGTCAACTAACTGCGGATGCATCACAGATATGGCGACTAAACTACACAGGTTGAAGCTAACTCGGCCACGGTGGCAAGACAATTCAGAAGTATGTGCACATCGTTCATTGATTATAGGGTATGCAAATGGGATAGCAGAGAGCTATAGTAATGATAATTAACCTAACCAGTATATGTTCAAACAAGTTGAAGTTTCTTTTTGTGGGTAACAACTTCAGTTCAGGTGTGTCCCACAGAAAATTCCATAATATTTACAGAACATCTAACAAAGATCATTCAATACTGCCGCCTCTTGCTACTTTTTTCTCAGAGAAATATATGAACCAAGACTAGTTCAACTAGCACAAGAAAACAAACTAGTTGTTGCATCTACAAAAATCTGAAATGACCATCTAACAACTAAGTGACTTACAACTAGCACATTCAAAACTGTTGCCTCCTGCTGCTTTTTTCTTAGAGAAAAATCTGTACTGAACATCTAACAAATAGCACATTCAAAACTAGCACATTCAAAAAGGAACTTCATCTTCACCATACAGACTACACCAATACTGAAAACTGAAGAATAACTGAAGTACAAGAGAGAGACGAGCCTAAGTTCAAACTACAACAAACATAAGCTGCAAGCTCCATGTTCCAGCCTGTAGATGATTCATTTTAATGTCAGGTTCCTCAGTCCAACATTAAAGTAACACACAGGACCAATCAGAACACAAATCATAATACCAATCCCTGTTGTCTTTTGTTGACTGAAGTACAGATGTGCATGCATACCTTGACAGTAGTCGGAGACGAGCACGACAAGGTCCCGGCCGCCACCCCGCTTCCGCCGCTGACGGCCAGCAATGACGCCGCGGCGAGGAGGGCGTCCCAGTCCCTTAGCTAACTTGTTGATCAACATCTGCCCACAGTCCAATTGTTGAATGAAGCCATGAATGCGTCCCTGAGAATAAAACAGACAAGATGAGAGGACGGTAACACACGAGATTGAGTTCGGTTCAGGTGTTTGTAAGAAGAGTAGCCTGATACAAAGACAGGCTTCCCATTTGAGCATGTAAAAAAACTAAATCCAGGAGGCGGGTAGCTGCACGCTAGTGTTGAACGGACTCTGCTGGAAATTGTGAACGGACTGGGGTGGCTGAGGCGAACGGCTTGTGCGCCGACAAGGCAGAGGACGACGCTGGAAGCTGCAGCACATGGGATGCCACTGCCGGCTGACAGAGAAGATTAAGAGGAAGGAAGGAAGGGCGACGCCATGCGCGGCAGGCAGTGAATCGGGAGATGGTGGTGGGGGGCGCTGGATCCGGCAGCGGGCATTGAATCCATCCCGTTTACGGGCAGCAGTTGGCGTCGATGGCGGCGGGGAGCTTCACGGGGAGGGCCCGGCGGCAAGGAGACTCGCGGGTAGGGGCCGGCGAACGCCCGCGGGGAGGCGCGTGGGGAGGGGACGAGTAACGCCAGCGGGGAGGCGGACGGTGACGGGCCAGCGCCCGTCGGCGGGGAGGCGCCGGCGCCCGTAAGAGGGGAGGCGCGCGGGGAGGGGCCGGCGAGCCCGTCGGAGGGGAGGCGTGCGGGGAGGATCCGGCACCCGTCGACGGGGAGGTGTGCGCGGAGGGAGCGGCGCCCGTCGGAGGGAAGGCGCGTGGGGAGGGGCCGGCGAGCCCGTCGGCGGGGAGGCGTGCGGACGGCCAGCCGGCGGCAGCGCGTGGGTCGGAGGAGCTACCTGACACGGCGCCGCGGGCTCCCTCGCTCCGGCTACGCCGTCGCTCGCTCGCCCATGATGGCTGCATCCGGCGGTAGGAGGCGGGTTAGGTTGGGGACGGGTCGGGGAGTTTCTACTGTCGTCTGTAACAGAATAATATTCAATAGTCCACTTACTAATAGCGCACCAACTCTAAATGCGCCATTAGTAATCCAGGTTACTAATGACGCACCTTCTGGTGGTGCGTCATTAGTATGTTTGGACAGGCGCACTAGTTAAAAAAAATTGATACTAATGGCGCACCCTGGGCCAGGTGCGCCATTACTAGTTACAACTAGTAATGGCGCACTGTGTCTGGATGCGCCATTAGTATGTTTGGACAGGCGCACTAGTTTAAAAAAAAATTGATACTAATGGCGCACCCTGGACAGGGTGCGCCATTACTAGTTACAACTAGTAATGGCGCACTGTGTCTGGATGCGCCATTAGTATGTTTGGACAGGCGCACTAGTTAATTTTTTTTATACTAATGGCGCACCCTGGCCCAGGTGCGCCATTACTAGTAATGGCGCACTGTGTCTGGATGCGCCATTAGTATGTTTGGACAGGCGCCTAGTTAAAAAAAAATTTGATACTAATGGCGCACCCTGCGCCTCGTGCGCCATTAGTAGTGTCAACTCTAATGGCGTATCAGAAGGTGGTGCGCCATTAGTATATACTAATGGCGCACCGCTTGTCTGGTGCGCCATTAGTGTCAATCCCATCTATAGCCCTTTTTCTAGTAGTGCTATCTGTATGAACATGTTATGTATGGCTCTCCGGAGCCTTTAAATAAAGTACTTTGACTTGTAGAGTTTTGTTGTGATGCCATGTTGTATTTACACATATCGAGCATATTGTGTGTATGATTGAAATGCTTGGTATGTGTGGGATCCGACAATCTAGTTGTCTATCCTTGGCAGTCTCTCTTATGGGGAAATGTAGTCTAGTACTTCCATGAGCCATAGTAGTCCGCTACAGCCCGGTTCACCGAAGTCCTGTTAGCCCAGCACTACTGCTCCGGAACACTTGACTGGCCGGCATGTGTTTCACTTCATTCCTGTGTCTGTCCCTTCGGGGAAATGTCACGTGGTGACATCCGGAGTCCTGCCTAGCCTGCTACAGCCCGGGTTCCCGGAGTCCTGTTAGCCCAGTGCTACAGCCCTGATTCACATGCTGCTGACCGACATGCTCGATGTTGATTCATGTATGCCTGTCCCCGTAAGTTAGTGCCGCTTTGGGTTCACGACTAGCCATGTCAGCCCGGGTTCTCTGTCATATGGATGCTAGCAACACTATCATATACGTGAGCCAAAAGGCGCAAACGGTCCTGGGCCATGGTAAGGCGACGCCCGTGGGAATACCGTGTGCGAGGCCGCAAAGTGATATGAGGTGTTACAGGCTAGATCGGTGTGACTTAGAATCGGGGTCCTAACAGCATTGGCATCAGAGCCGGACTGCCTATAGGTTCGTCAAGCCAAACTGGTCGATGTCAAGTCTAGAAATGCTTTAGTTATATGTAGGGGAATTGATTGTGGGAGGGAATGTAAGGCTCTTTTTACTCCTTTACCTTATGCCCTCTGATCTGAGTCATTCTCTTCTCATTCTACGTGGGTAAAGGACTAGGCTCTCTTCTCTCTATCAGGTTCACGTGTTACTAATGCGTAGTAACTTATAGGATTGTTGGTTACAAGCCTCAGTTCAGTTTCTACTACTTTTAGTATGTTGTTAGTAGAACCAGAACCTTGATATGATGTTGTTGAGTGGTTTTGCAAACTGTTGTGATTGTCTCAAATCTTTTTCTGAGCATTTACAGCCGTTATGCTGTCCAATTTCTCCTAGAAAATTCTAATGTCTTTGCATTATTTCGTGCTTTCAGATGGCCACCCGTTCCCAAAATCAAGTGGTTCGTCTGACTCGGTGCCTCGATGTACCTGGTCACACGGCCATGCTGGTCAGAGTGATGATCGAGACAGGCTATCGATGGTATCCTGAGTATACCGTCGAGGAGCACTTTCGAGACTTTAATCAAAGTCAATACCTTTGTACTGTCAGGATATACCCTTCCTATCCTGGACCTACTGAACCCCTCCATTGCTCTTATGGACTTGGGGTTACCATCGAGATGTCCGTGCAGGATGCAGATTACTCGATGATGACTATCGTACGAGCCAGAACTGCCTTGCTTCGGAACACTGGTTTCCGCTATATGCCAGCATCACTCCCTGGGGCACAAGGGTACTATCAGGCTATTTACTGTGACTCTACCCATGAGGATTCACTACTCCGCACCACCACCGAGATGCTTGAGGACAAGGACCATGAGAATCGTGCCTTGCGAATGGAGCTCTTCAATGCTCGTTCTGATCACTGGGCCACTCTGACACGGTTTGCACCTGCTGTGCAGGCTGGGTATATGGACATGAGGGACTTGTACCCCGTGCGGTCTGGTCTGCCAGATTGTATGGACTGGCGTGATGTAGGAGGCATCACCCCTCCTCGTGGACCCCATCTGCCACTGTTTGTTGGACCAAGGCCACATCCGAGTCCTTATGGACCGCAAGCTCCATAGGACCGACTGTTTCCAGATGATCATGTTCAGCTCCCATGACATGGTGGTAATCTTTATGAAGATTACTACGGAGACGTCTGAGTTGGTAGTAGCTTCACTAGTATTGTAACAGTTGTATTCTCCACAGTCCTGCGTGACTCGTGGGATACGACTTGGTGTGTATCACGTTCTGGAGGTGTAGAAAAATAATGTATAGGAGCTTGGAATGCCTCCGATGAGATGTATCGTCTTTCAACGTAATTGTACTCTAGCCTGGGCTTGTACTAAACTATGTACGGTGTGTATGACCGATGGTATATATATGGCAGTTTCTATATTACCATGTCATACGGATGAACATCTCTGCATTCCGTGTTATCCATTACATTCAGCACTTCCTTGCCAAGATTTTGCCATCCTTGTCTAAACCGTTGTCTTGTTTTCCTAGGATGGTCAACACCCGCAACAACCCTGCTGTCCAGGCGCAGGGTGAAGCCAGTGCAGCTAGGGATGAGAATCTGCCTCAACTGCCTTCTCTGGCCGAAGTTATGCTGGAGGCGGAAAGAAACAAGCGTGAGACTAACCGCTTGCTGGAGCGGATTGAGCAGAATACTGCATGTCATCAGAGGAACAACTTGGTGTCAATCAATGACTTTGTCAAGTTGTACCCACCGAAGTTTAACCATTCCGTCGAGCCCCTCGATGCGGATGATTGGCTTCGCAGCATCACCCATAAGCTACGTTCTGCCAACGTAGCCGAAGCTGATAAGGTTACCTACGCTGCCTATCACCTCGAAGGCCCTGCTAGCCTTTGGTGGGAAAACTTTGAGGCTATGCGCCCGGCTGGCCAAATCACTACTTGGGCTGAATTCAGTGAGGCTTTCCGTGAGCATCACATTCCGGAGGGTCTCATGGATCGTAGGCGGGAAGAATTCTGCAATTTCACCCAAGGCAGACTGACTATGGATGCATACAGCCGTGAGTTTGGAAATCTAGCACGCTATGCTCCTGAAGAGGTATCCACCGACGCCAAGAAGCAGGCAAGGTTCCGCAAGGGACTTAGCCCCGAGCTTCACCATGATCTTCGTCTGCACGAGTGCACCTGCTTCTAGAAGTTGGTCAATAAGGCCATCAGTGCTGAGACAGGTCAGACTGACTATGATGCTTCACGCAAGCACTCCCGTGACTTTGGTTCTTCATCCGGCTTTGGATCTCAGAAGCGCCGGGTCTGGTTTCCAAACACAGCTCTGCCACCCAGGTCCACTCCGAGGCCATCCTTTCAGGCGCCTCACCCAAACCAGCAGTATGCACCGCCCAAGGCCTATGGTGGCCCCGCTGCTAATGCTGCTCCACGCCCCAATGTTGTGACATGCTTCAAGTGTGGAGAGACGGGTCACTACCTGCGAGTGCCTCCAGAACAACCCCAATCAGCCTGGAAAGTCCGTTGGCCGTGGTAAGCCAGCGGGAAAGACTTATTACGCCAAGCCAGCCACCACTTCACGTGATCATGTCAACTATGTCTCAGCTGAAGAAACTCATGAGGACCCCAACGTCGTCCTTGGTACGCTCCTTGTTAATTGCCATCTGGCAACTGTTCTTTTCGATACTGGAGCATCTCATTCATTTATCTCTGAGAGCTATGCTTGATTGCACAACACCACATTTTGTGACATGCCCACCTCCATGGTAATTCAAACCCCTGGTTCTAAGTGGCAAACCTCTAGGATAAGCCATGGAAATGAAATTCTTGTCGACAGATTGGTCTTCCTTGCATCACTAATAGCTCTCAAGTCCTCGGACATAAACATCATCTTGGGTATGGACTGGATGTCAGCCCATTATTCTAAGATTGATTGCTCTACTAGAACTGTTCAACTCACCCATCCATCGGGCAAGACAGTCAATGTTTTGACCCGAGTGTCTGAGCGTGAGCTCTACTCCCTAAATGCCAACCCTCTTCCAGACCTTGAAGATATTCCGGTAGTCCGTGACTTCCCGGATGTCTTTCCAGAAGAACTGCCAGGTGTTCCACCTGACAGGGATGTCGAATTCGTGATAGACCTTGTTCCAGGAACCGTCCCAATCTCTAGAAGACCCTATAAGATGGCACCCCTAGAACTAGCCGAGCTTAAGAAACAACTCGATGAGTCCTTAAAAAGGGTTTCATCCGTCCTAGTTCTTCTCCATGGGCTTGCCCCGTCCTCTTCGTCAAGAAGAAGGATGGAACGGATCGGATGGTTGTAGATTACCGACCTGTCAAATTGGTCACTATCAAGAACAAGTATCCGCTCCCTAGGATCAACGATCTGTATGATCAGCTCGCTGGATCCTCAGTCTTTTCCAAAATGGATTTGAGGTTGGGCTACCATCAAATCAAAATCAAGAACGGGGACATTCCTAAAACGGCCTTTGTCACTCATTATGGCCAATACGAGTACACCGTCATGTCCTTCGGTTTAACCAATGCCCTAGCCACCTTCTCTCGGTTAATGAACTCGATCTTCATGGAGTATTTGGATAAATTCGTCGTGGTATACCTCGATGATATACTCATCTACTCCAAGAATGAGGAAGAACATGCCGAGCATCTAAGGCTAGTTTTGATGAAACTTCGAGAGCATCGCCTTTATGCCAAATTCTCCAAGTGTGAATTCTGGTTGCCAGAAGTGACCTATCTAGGCCATGTAATCTCTGGTAAGGGTATTGCTGTCAATCCCGAGCGAGTTCAATCCGTCCTTGATTGGACTCCACCTGAAATGGTCAAGAAAGTTCGGAGTTTCCTTGGCTTAGCGAGCTACTGTCGCCGCTTCGTCGAGAATTTCTCCAAGGTTGCTAAACCTCTAACTGAACTCCTCAAGAAAGATAAAAAGTTCGAGTGGACCCCACAGTGCAAGTTTAGCTTTCAGGAACTGAAAAGACGCCTGACGTCTGCTCCCGTACTCGTGCCACCAGATTTTTCTAAGGACTTTGTTATCTATTGCGACGCCTCGCGAGAAGGACTAGGTTGCATACTGATGCAAGATCGTCATGTGATTGCCTACGCTTCTCGACAATTGCGTCTAGATGAGGATAACTATCCCACACATGATCTAGAGATTGCAGCTGTAGTCCATGCACTCAAAACATGGCGACATTACCTTCTTGGTAATCGTTGCGAGATTTACACCGATCACCAAAATCTGAAATACATCTTCACCCAACCGGATTTGAATCTCAGGCAAAGACGTTGGGTCGAGTTGATCACAGATTACGACTTAGGAATAACTTACACCCCGGGCAAAGCCAACGTCATGGCTGATGCGCTAAGTCGTAAATCTTATTGTAACAACCTGATGTTACAACAAAGTCAACCACTTCTCCACGAGGAATTTCGTAAGCTCAACCTTCACATAGTTCCTTGAGGATTCCTATCCACCCTGGTGGCGAAACCTAACCTTACGGATCAAATCATAGCTGCCCAGAAGCGTGATAAGGGCATATCTCGCATCCAGGAGAACATTGCTAGCGGAGTTGCTAAATGTTTCTCTATGGATGATCGAGGTGTTGTCTTCTTTGAAAACCGTCTAGTGGTTCCCAAGAACCGACATCTACGACAATTGATCCTTAAGGAAGCTCATGAATCCCCTCTCACCATTCATCCCGGTAGTACTAAAATGTATCAAGACCTACACCAGAGGTTTTGGTGGACTAGGATGAAGAGAGAAATTGCTCAATACATTGCTAGTTGCGACGTCAGTCGTCGTGTTAAAGCAGAGCATCAACGGCCTGCTGGCACCCTTCGACCCTTGGCTATTCCTGAATGGAAATGGGATAAAATCGGTATGGATTTCATTACCAGGTTTCCCAGGACCAAGAGAGGGAATAATGCTATCTTCGTCGTTGTCGATCGTCTTTCCAAAGTAGCCCACTTCCTACCTGTTCGTGAGAGTATAACCGCTAGCCAGCTAGCTGACTTGTACATCTCCCGAATAGTGTCTCTTCATGGTGTTCCATTGGAGATTAAATCGGACCGTGGAAGTCTCTTCACCTCTCAATTTTGGGAAAGTTTCTAAAATGCTATGGGAACTCGTCTCTCCTTTAGCACCGCCTTCCACCCCCAATCAAGTGGTCAAGTAGAACGAGTCAATCAAATTCTAGAGGATATGCTCCGAGCTTCTGTCATCTCTTTCGGTATGGATTGGGAGAAATGCCTTCCATTCGCCGAGTTCGCTTATAATAATAGCTATCAAGCTAGCTTGGGCAAGGCTCCTTTCGAAGTTCTCTATGGACGAAAATGTCGAACGCCTCTTAACTGGTCAGAAACCGGGGAAAGACAACTCTTTGGCCCGGATATGATTCAGGAAGCAGAAGAGCAGGTTCGCATTATTCGTGAGAAATTGAAAACAGCCCAATCTCGTCAAAAGAGCCAATATGACCGCAAACATAAGCTCATGACTTATGAAGTTGGCGAGAAGGCTTACCTTCGGGTTACTCCTTTGAAGGGAACACATCGATTCGGTATCAAAGGAAAATTGGATCCTCGTTACATTGGACCCTTTCGCATTCTTGCCAAACGAGGAGAAGTTGCCTACCAATTGGAACTACCTCCGCATCTTTCCAGAGTTCATGATGTCTTCCACGTTTCTCAACTCAGGCGTTGCTTCGCGGATCCTATCCGTGGAGTGGACCATGAAACGCTTGATCTCCAATATAATCTCACATATCGGGAATATCCCGTTCGCATCCTTGATCAAGCCGAGCGTACCACTCGACGCCAGAATATCAAGTTTCTCAAGGTTCAATGGTCACACCATTCCAAGAAAGAAGCTACTTGGGAAAGGGAGGATCGTCTTCGACTTGAGTACCCCACCTTCTTCCCCACGGATCCTAAATCTCGGGACGAGATTCTTTTGAGTGGGGGTGAGTTGTACATCGTAGCTAGTTCATGCATTAGAGTGTTGCATCATGTTTACTTTTCCAGAAACTTGAAATGGGGATGACAGAACCCCCAGCACTCCCCTGAAAACAACTAGGGTTTACTAAAATCAATTTCAATGAACCTGAAATTCCCTTCTAAAAAGTCCACCCTTTTTGTCTTGGGTTAGAACCTCTGACAAAATGGGTTCACAATTTTCTAGGTCATCTTAAGATCATTGAATTAAATCATATGTAACTTGCATTTGGGCATTTAAATGCTAGTAAATATTTTAAATGCCCAAATAATCCCAAACTGAAATGTTCCATGTTGGATATGTTCCCTACAATGAGCATGTGCAGTTTGGTGATTTTTGGAAATGCCTAGGTATGTTTAAAATGCCACAAACTTGCAGAAATAAAAGAAAACAGGAAATAAAAAGGAAACAACTTACCTGGCTGCAACCCACCAGGCGGCCCACCTGGCGACCCGGCGCTGTGCTGGCCCGTGCCAGCCAGCTGCTTCGTCCCCGCCAGGCAGGCTGGGAGGTGACGCCGGCGCCCCTGGACACCTGGGCGAGCCCCACGTCGCCGCCCCGACCCCCTTGACACATCCATTCTCCCTTGCCTCTCTCCCTCGCCCCTCCTCACCATGGCCGACGCTGCCACAGCCGCACCACCGACGTAGCCGCACCCACCGTCGTCCCCGCGATGCGCCACCGTGTCCAGAAGCTCCGCCGCCCTCCTCTCATTCGAGCAAGCCGAGCCCTGAGCGCTCGCTTGCCCTGAAGCCTCTGCAAAGACCTCGCCCGACTCCGCCACCGCCGGAGATCCCCTTCGCCGTCACCGCCGCACCAGCTCGTCCCCGACCTCGCCGACTGCTCCGACATGATCGCCGTGAGCTCAGCCACCTTCCCATCCTCCCCGTTCTCTCTCTCGAGCACATAGTGACCGCACGAAGCTTCACCACACGCGCCGTCGCCGATGATGCTCCGGCCACCCACCGGCCACACCACCGTGTCCAACACGCTCACCGCATCCCTAGGAGCCCGTAGCACCACTCCATGCGCCTCACCGTGCCCCTAACGACGAGCCCGAGCTCGCCCGAACCCCGGCAGCCGCACAGCTCATCGCGGGCGTCGTTTCCGGCGACCCCGAGGCCAACCACCACGACCACTCGACACGGCTCGCTCCTAGCTACCCGTAGATGGTCTCCGCCGCCCATTTGGTCGCCGGAGCACGAAACCCGCACCGCACCGCCGCGTCTGGGCTCGCCGGCGGCTAAACGCCGGCGAGTTGACCCCGCTGACCGTTGACTGGGTGGGCCCAGTTTGACCCCCTGGGTCACTGACGTGTGGGCCCGAGGCCACTAACTAAACTAAGTTAGTATTAGTTTAACGCTAACTAAACTTAGTTAGTTTAATTGACACTGAAAGACGGGATCCACAGGTCAGGGTTGACCTGGACCGTCTCTGTTGACTGATGACGTCACCCTGACGCAATGCTGATGCAGTAAATCATTTACTGGAATTATTCATATACAGGAAATTCCAGAAAATACTACAAACTTCAAAAAATCTTAGAAATTAATCTGTAACTCCAAATGCAAAGATTTATATATAAATTTTGATCAAAAAAATTCAATCTTTCCATCTGTACTGGTTTCATGCATGTCAGAACACTTAAACCTTGCTGTTTAGGTGAAACAAGTAAATGCACTAATATGACCTCTTACTTTGGGTTAGCATTTGAATCCTTGATTCAAATGAACTCAAACTATTCTGTTCTAAGTTGCATTAACCAAAACACACTCATTTTGCCATGTCATTGCATGCATCATATTGTTGCATATTGCCTTGTGATGATTGTGTTTCGATGTGTTCTTCGTGGTAGGTTCGGCCTCCGAGGATATTCACGAGTATCCAACTGATGGGCAGTATCCCACTACCACTCTGTCAGGCAAGCAACCCATTGATCATTTCAATACAAACCCATCTTCTTGCTTCTGCTCTCGTTTACTGCATTAAGACAACGCATTTCAAACTGCTGTGTGTTGCGGTAGTTGAACCCACTTCCTCTGCATGACCTGTCATTGCCACAGTAACTAGACGAAACCCACTAGCATGTGTAGGACTTGATTGAGCCATGTTTGTGTTTCCTACCATGCTATGCTTAGAGTCGTGTCAGGTCTGGCTCATCGGGGTGATGAACTAGAGTGAATGGTTGTGTCGGTAATGAGAGTGAAGTATTGAACATGATTTGGTAAAGGTATCGATGAGAGGCCATGTAGGAGTACATGGTGGGTTGTTTCATTGAGGCCGTCCATAAGAACTGAGATATGTATGCGTGATTTAAGATTCAGCTACTACCACACATTGGGCCCTGAAATATGACCCTGCTCGACTTACTGACCCCTCTCGCCCTCTGTCCAGGAGTTGCAAGTAGTTTCTTGTGTCTGTAGTTGCTGGAGGCCGTGCGCAGCGCTGACCTTAGGGGTGGGCTGTGATGCGGTAGGCTCGTGGCACGGTGTACCGGGTCGCCCGTTTGGTGTCTCGGGAACCCTGCACACATTGTTTGGGGCCGTTGAGGACACCCCGGCCGGATTTCCTTGCGGATGGAACCCGAATAGGCGATAAACCTGGACTAGAGACTTGTGTGGTTAGTCAGGTCGTGGTCTACACCCACGTCGGCCTTCGCTTGAAGTCTGCCGAGCACATGTCGTGTGCAGACGCTAAGTGGTGGAAACATGTGTGACGAAGTACACCCCTGCAGGGTATAAAGCTATTCGAATAGCCGCGTCCGCGGTAAAGGACTACTTGGTCGCTTATGCAGTTCATAGACAAGTCAATGGTTACTGCTAAAAGACTCAAGATAAGTGTGAGTACCGCGGATGGCTCTCTCGTAGGATGACGAGGGAGGATCCACGGTGGAGTATTGAGATGATGATTAGTGGACTCGTGTGCGAAAACTATTTTACAAGTGGTGTCTCGTAGGATAGCTTAGCCAAGAGTCAAAGCTGGCTTGCTGCAATAACTCCACTACCTTCTTGAGAATGTGCATGTATAGTAGGATCTGTTGTAAGACTTGCTGAGTACCTTTGTACTCATGTTGCTTTAGTCATTGTTTTCAGACGACAACACCGCCCCCCCGATGGGTTCTATGTAGATCTCGATGTTGACGAGTGACATGCCACCCAGGTGGTGATCTGAGCTTGTGAAGGGTCTATGTAGATAGACAGGCTTCGTCAAGCCTTCTTTCTTTCTAGTTGTCTGTACTCAGACAAGTTTGCTTCCGCATGTGCTTGTATGTTTGTATGACTTGAGTGTCGGGTCATGTGACCCCTATCTGTATGAACATGTTATGCATGGCTCTTCGGAGCCTTTAAATAAAGTACTTTGAGTTGTAGAGTTTTGTTGTGATGCCATGTTGTATTTACACATATCGAGCATATTGTGTGTATGATTGAAATGCTTGGTATGTCTGGGATCCGACAGTCTAGTTGTCTATCCTTGGCAGCCTCTCTTATGGGGAAATGTAGTCTAGTGCTTCCATGAGCCATAGTAGTCCGCTACAGCCCGGTTCACCGGAGTCCTGTTAGCCCATCACTACTGCTCCGGAACACTTGACTGGCCGGCATGTGTTTCACTTCGTTCCTGTGTCTGTCCCTTCGGGGAAATGTCACGCAGTGACATCCGGAGTCCTGCCTAGCCTGCTACAGCCCGGGTTCCCGGAGTCCTGTTAGCCCAGTGCTACAGCCCGGATTCACACGCTGCTAACCGACATGCTCGATGTTGATTCATGTATGCCTGTCCCCGTAAGTTGGTGCCACTTTGGGTTCACGACTAGCCATGTCGGCCCGGGTTCTCTGTCATATGGATGCTAGCGACACTATCATATACGTGAGCCAAAAGGCGCAAACGGTCCCGGGCCAAGGTAAGGCGACACCCGTGGGAATACCGTGCGTGAGGCCGCAAAGTGATATGAGGTGTTATAGGCTAGATCGGTGTGACTTAGAATCGGGGTCCTAACAGCGTTGGCATCAGAGCCGGACTGCCTGTAGGTTTGTCCAGCCAAACTGGTCGTAGTCGAGTCTAGAAATGATTTAGTTATATGTAGGGGAATTGATTGTGGGAGGGAACGTAAGGCTCTTTTTACTCCTTTACCTTATGCCCTCTGATCTGAGTCATTCTCTTCTCATTCTACGTGGGTTAAGGACTAGGCTCTCTTCTCTCTATCAGGTTCACGTGTTACTAATCTGTAGTAACTTATAGGATTGTTGGTTACAAGCCTCAGTTCAGTTTCTACTACTTTTATGTAACGCCCACGATGCGGCTATATCTCCCACGTGTCGAGGCACGACTTAGAGGCATAACCGCATAGTGGTTTTGTCGCAAGAAGGGTCATCTTCACACAATTCCATGTAATGAACAAGAATGGGATAAAGAGTTGGCTTACAATCGCCACTTCACACAATACATAAATATAATCCATACATCATCCAAAATCCACACATAGACCGACTACGGTCAAGATCCAAATGAAAAAAAGATAACCCCAAATGCTAGATCCCCGATCGTCCCAACTGGGCTCCACTACTGATCATCAGGAAAAGACACATAGTAACGACCACGTTCCTCATCGAACTCCCACTTGAGGTCGATCCCATCATCTGCACTGGCATCGTCGGCACCTGCAACTGTTTTGGTAGAATCTGTGAGTCACGAGGACTCAGCAATCTCACACCCGCGAGATCAAGACTATTTAAGCTTATAGGAAAAGATGGTGTAATGAGGTGGAGCTGCAGCAGGCAATAAGCATATATGGTGGCTAACATACGCAAGTGAGAGCGAGAAGAGAAGCAACGGAATGGTCGTCATCTAGTAATGACCAAGAAGTGATCCTGAACTCCTACTTACGTCATACATAACTCAAACCGTGTTCACTTCCCGGACTCCGCCGAGAAGAGACCATCATGGCTACACACACAGTTGATGTATTTTAGCTGAGGTCAAGTGACAAGTTCTCTACAACCGGACATTAACAAATTCCCATCTGCCTCATAACTGCGGGCACGGCTTTCAAAAGATATTACCCTGCAGGGGTGTCCCAACTTAGCCCATCATAAGCTCTCACGGTCAACGAAGGATAAACCTTCTCCCGGAAAGACCCGATCAGTCTCGGAATCCCGGTTTACAAGACATTTCGACAATGGTAAAACAAGACCAGCAAAGCCGCCCGATGTGCCGACAAATCCCGATAGGAGCTGCACATATCTCGTTCTCAGGGCACACCAGATAAATCAAGCTACGAGTAAAACCAGACCTCGAGTTTCCCCGAGGTGGCCCCGCAGGCTGCTCGGTTCGGACCAACACTCGAAGGA